>NC_064816.1:434331-600787 GCF_023721935.1 Panthera uncia | reverse complement strand
CCCCCCCCCACTTCCCCCTCCCCGCTCGGCCCGCTGGCTCGGTCGCCATGGGAACCAGATTCTTCAGGGCTGGGAACACATGCGCCTTCTTTGGCCTTTTCGCTCCCCCTAGCACCGGGGGGGGGGGGGGGGACAGCTACCTCCGGGAGTCGTGACTTGGTAGTCCCTGAGCTCCGTGCCTCCGCCCCCCTCCACGGTCCCTGTACCGCTACCGCGGAACCAGCCTCTTGCGCTGGGGCAGCCCCTTCCTCTCCCGTGAGGGGGCAGGCAGGGCTCCTGGGTCTCGCGGGAGCGAGCTGACATCCTCAGTTTCCCTATTCCTCCTAGGAGTGCTTCCCCTTTTCCGGGCAGGCTTCCCGGCCAGCTCGCCGGGCCGGCCCCACCGGCTGGGGAGGTGGTGGAGAGCAGACGCCTCCCCCGTTTTGAGCAGGGGGAAACGGAGGTCCCGGGGTCGATCTAAGCGGGGTGGGGGCTGCCCCGGGGCTCTCCTCCACCTCTCCGTGAGTCACCGCCCCCCTGTGGACTCTTACTCCCACTCCCTCTCCCTGGGAGCCGGGAGGGAGAGCAGGCGGAGGAGCTGGTCTGAGCACGCCCTGTCCCCCCCCCCCCCAGGCCCCTCCTCCTAGCTTCAAGATGCAGCCCACGCCCACCATGGCCACCGCCGCCGCAAGCACCGCCGCCACGGCTGCCCTGACCTCGAGGTGGGACAACACCACCAGCAGCCCCACCGTGAGTGAGGGGGCCCGGAGTGGGGCTGCTGGGCGGGGCGGGCTGGGCCGGGCCTCCGGAGGCCGCCCCCAGCGGTCCTGACCCCTGCCGGCCCACAGGCGGAGCCTGACCCCATCCTCAACAACTACGTGCTGCTGGTGGTGGTCCTGTCGCTCTTTGTCGGTGGCACTCTCGTGGTGCTGTCCGGAGTCCTGCTCCTGTGCAGGCGCTGCTGGGAGGTCCACCGGCGCTTCAACAGGTGTGCAGCCCACCCAGCCGTGGGGCCCCCCTGGGAGCGCCAGCGGGGGGTGGGGAGGAGGGGGACGTGCGCGCCGGCTTGCGCTTGCTCTGCGGGCATCCGGGGGCCTGTGTGGGGCCGGGTGAGCGCGGGCTGCCTGGGCTGCGGCTTGGCGGGAGGAGCTCGGGCAGCACTGTCTGCCTGCCCCGTCCCACCTTGGGGCCCCCCGCGGTCTCTCCCCAGAGCCATGGAGGAAGCAGAGAAGACCACCACCACGTACCTGGACAGCAGCGCTCATCCAGCCCAAGGTGCGGCGCCCCGCCAGGCTCTGACCCCTGCCCACCTGCCCGCCCTCCTGCCCGCCCCCTTGGGCCGCCTGACCGGCTGTGTCTGTCTGTCTCCCCCACCAGACTGGGCGCAGCTCGATTCCGACTCATCTCTGTTTCCTTAGAGCCCGCGTAGGTGCTCACAGGCGCGTGCTGAGCGAGTGAGTGTGTGAGCGGATGTGTGAGTGCCCACCTCGCCCCTGCCCCGTCCCAGCGCTCAGTCGGGCCCCACCCCTCGACCCTTCCCCGACCCACCCCCCAGCCGGTCGCCGGTCCGGCACCAGGCGAGGCCCGCCCGGGGCCCACCCTCTCGGCTCTCCTCGCAGACCCTGACTTCAGGGGGGAGGACCCCGAGGGCCAGGACGCGGAGACGGAGCGCTTCCTGTCCACCAGCTCCACGGGCCGCCGGGTGTCCTTCAACGAAGCAGCCCTGTTTGAGCAGAGTCGGAAGTCACAGGACAAGGGGCGCCGGTAAGGAGTGGCGCAGCACGAAGGGAGCCAGTCCCTGGGGAGGGGTGGGAGCCTGATGCCCTGCGATTGGGCTCCCTGGGAGTCGGGTCCTGCCTTCCGCCCCCGACCCCAAACCAACAGGGACGGCAGCAGGGGCGGGCTCGGGGGTTCGGGCTGAGCACGGGGGGGGGGGGGGGGCCGGCTGGCGTGGTGACGGGCAGGCGTGCCGGGCACAGGTACACCCTGACGGAGGGGGACTTCCACCACCTGAAGAATGCCCGCCTCACCCACCTGCACCTGCCACCCCTCAAGATCATCACCATCCACGAGTGCGACTCGGGTGAAGCCAGCGCCACCACCCCCCCCCACGCCGCTGCCACCCCCAAGGCCAGTCTCGCCATATTCCAGGTGAGTGTGCGGGCGGCCGCCAGCCTGGTGCTCAGCGGGCGGGACACCCACCCTCTGGGCTGGGCCCCGCACCTCGGGACAGGGAGGGGGCGCCTGGCCGGGGTGCACAGAGGGCTGTGGGTCCAGCGCTCCCCCTCACGGACCCGTGCTCTTTGACCTGTTACTGCTTCCTCCCCCAGCCCCCGGGGAAGGCCCTCACCGGCCGCTCTGTGGGCCCCAGCTCCGCCCTGCCAGGTGACCCCTACAACTCGGCCGCGGGCCCTGCCGACTTCGAGATCAGCCCCTTGGCGTCCAGTGACTCCGGGGAAGGCGCCTGGGTGAGGGCCCCCGAGCGGCCCCTCCCCTCCCTGCCCCACTCCAGGACCGAGGTCAGCCTGTGGCCTCCCCCCTGCCATGGCTTCCCTTGCTCCTGCCCGGTCCCCCTGCGTGGGAGGGAGAGGGGCCGGCAGGGCGTAGAACACGCGCGCGGGGCACTCGTCAGACCAGGGACGCGTGCTCTCGGACACTCGTCCTCAGGAGCCGGTCTGTCCGGGGCTGGGGACCACAGAGCTGCCCAGCGCCTGGCTGAACCCCTGAGCTTAGTCCAGCTGCCACCCCCCCCCGCTGAGAGCTGTGTGTTCCCCCTCTGCACTGGGGGTGGGGAGGGGGGAGCGCAGAGCTGCGGCCCAGGCTGGGGCAGCACTGGGAGGGTCTTTGTGCCTGACCGCCTCCCTCCTTCCTTCCAGGCGGATGCAGGCGCCCGGAGCACCAAGCCCGTCGGGTCGGGGGCCACAGGGGGACCCGAGGAGGCAGGTCCAGGCTCCGGGGCAGGACCTGTCCTGCATTTCTTCACCCGCCTGCGGCGCCACACCAGCCTGGACGGGGCCAGCCCGTACTTCAAGGTCAAGAAATGGAAGCTGGACCCCAGCCAGCGGGCATCTAGTCTGGACACAAGAGGTGAGCGGCGGCCCTGGGTAGAGACCCGGGCCCGGAGAGTACAGCCCCGGGCAGCCTTACAGAGCGAGGTTCTGCACAGGGAGGGGTCACTGCTCCCCAGGGGCCTCGGGCTCCTGCCCCGGGCTGGCCAGCAGCACCCCTTGGCCACTGGGCATCTTGCCCCAGGGCTTACAGCTGGTTGGGCCGTGCGCTCTGCTCCAGTAAAGCAGGGGCACCGTCAGACCACGGCAGAGATGGGTGAGCTTTTTCTGCAAGCTGCGCGACCGTAGCGGTTTTGGATCCGTGGTCTGTCTGGCCGGGCAGCGTGGGAGCAGCCACAGACCGCGTGTCTAAGCGAACGCAGGGATGGGCCGGTGCGAAACGGTCTTCAGGATGATAGGTCGTGGGCCCCTCTGGCCTGCGAGCCGTAGTGCACCCACCCCTGAACCAACGCGGCAGCTCTTCCCTCCTGTAGACCTCTGGTCTCCTGGAGCCCTGGCTATAGGGCCTTCTTATCCTCAGCCCAGAGCAGGAGCACGTGTCGGGGGTGGGGAGGTGGCCACCCTGAGCGGCGGGTACCAACAGGCCCGTGCCCAAGGGAGCTGAGCCGGGACAGGCGGCGCTGTGGAGGTGGGGGGTCCTGGGGTCAGGAGAGCTAGGGAGAGAGCACAAGCCCCTCGTCGGGGCCTGGTGCCAGCTAGTGCTGCAGGGGAGGAGGAGCGAGTTCTGGCCGAGGCGCTCCTGGGCGGGGAAGGCGGCCTACTGCACCGCCGTTGGGAGCTGAGACGGAGCCCGTGGTCCCCGAGGGTGATTAGAGTCAGGCATAGGTGTGCAAGTGCCTGGGGCCTGTTTGCCGGGTGACTGTCCCCCGCCCCCCCCCCCCCTTTCCCACCAGAGCTTCGCCTAGGCCCTCCAGGGGGCCCGTGGGTGGAGGTCGAGCTGGCAGAAGAGGCCTCCCCTCTCTCCCCTCGGCGGCCCCCGCCGGCCTGTCCCTCATCCTCCCACGTGTCCCGGCTTTTCTGCCTCTTAGCTCAGCGGCGCCCGCCTCCAGGTGTCCAGTGCAGACCTGCTCCGGCCATGCTTTCGTGGCCAGAGCTGCTTGGGGGTCCCGCTACCGCCACGGCACCTCAGCGCACCCCTGACCCAGGCTGCTCCCCGAGCCCGGGGCCGGGAGGGACTCGGGCAGGCTGACGCGCCTTCCTCCGCACAGGCTCCCCCAAGAGGCACCACCTCCAGCGGCAGCGGGCAGCCAGCGAGAGCACCGAGCAGGAGGAGGGGGACGCCCCCCACATGGACTTCATCCAGTACATCGCCAGCGCAGGCGACACGGTGGCCTTCCCGCCCCCCCGTCCCTTTCTGGCCAGCCCCGCCAGCCCATCCCCCGCTCTCGGCAGGTATTTTGTAGTAGATAGAAGCGTCAGGGGTGGACCCGTGGGCCCCCGCCCCACCCAGTCCCCCGCTAAGTGGCCTGGGGAGGGCTTTCCCCACCCTGCAGACCTATCACATTCTTCCAGCTCCATCGTCCCTCCTGGAGACTGCCTCACTGGGGCCACCTCTCCAGCAAGGACCACAAGAGGGAAACTGGGGGAGACTGGGTAAGGGCAGAGGGGCAGGTGGGGCCCTGGACGATGGCCACAGGGTCGCCAGGACAGGACGCCTGCCCAGGCAGGGCTGCCAGGGGCGTGTGCCTGCTTGGATATTACTGCTTCCTGGTAGAGTCCACGGCCCCGAGGGGTCCGCTGTGGCCTGCTGCCCCTTCCTTCCTGCCCATGTTCCTGAAGGCTGGATGGCCTCTTCTCAGAAATTGTGGCTACTTCTGCCAGCAGTACCCCCTCCCCCAGCCCCACAGACGGAGGTACTGGGGTGGTGAAGCTGCCTGAGTAGTCCCGCTGGGGAGTAGGGGCCGAGCTGGACTCCCGCCTGGCCCCGTCCATCCCAGCCACTTCCTTCTCCGCTGAGGTGTTAGGAAGAGGGGAGCGCCACAGGGGAATGTTAACTCTGTGGGTGCGGCGCCAGCCACCTGCAACGCCAGCAGGTGCTTGGGTCAGATACTGTAAAAAAAAAAAAAAAAAAAAAAAAAAAAAAAAAAAAAAGCCACGATTGAAAGGCAGGTGCCAGGAAGGCTTGGGGTTGATCCAGAAACCACCCCCTGCAACAGGGACCGCCAGCATTTTCTTAAAATCCGCTCTCCGCAGAGCCTGGCCGAGCCTAGGGGGTCCCCACCGGCGCCCACCCTTCCGGACCCAGAGGCAGGGTGGCTGGGGAGAACGTGCAGGGGCGCACACAGCCTTCTTGACTGCTGCGGCCTGGCTTGCAGGCTAGAGGCAGCGGAGGAGGCGGGCGCCGCGGGAGGAGCGAGCCCCGAGTCTCCCCCCGAGCGCAGTGGTGGTGCGGGGCCTGAGCAGCAGCAGGAATCTGATGGTGAGCGGGACTCGGGGCCAGAGCAGGCCCAGACCACCTACCGGGATATCTGGAGCCTGCGAGCCTCTCTTGAGCTGCACGCGGCTGCCGCCTCGGACCACAGCAGCAGTGGCAACGACCGCGACTCGGTGCGCAGCGGCGACAGCTCGGGCTCGGGCTCCGGGACCACCGTGCCCACTTTCCCACCGCCCTCGCCGCCCCCCACCCCCCGGCCGGCAGACAGCGAGGCGGGAGGTCCGCGAAAGCTGTTGCAGATGGACAGCGGCTACGCCAGCATTGAGGGCCGCGGCGCCGGCGAGGACGGGCTCCTCAGCGCGTCCGAGAAGCGCTCTTCCTTCACCAGCGCCGGCCGCACGGCCACTGTGGGCACCAGCTTCGAGGGGGCGCCGGCGCCCACCGAGGCGCCCGTCCGGCCCCGCAGCCCGCGCGCCTGGCCCCGCCGCGCCCCGCGCCGCGACTACAGCATTGACGAGAAGACGGATGCACTCTTCCACGAGTTCCTGCGCCACGACCCGCACTTCGACGACACGCTGCCCTGCGCCACGCGCCATCGCGCGCGCGCGCACCCCCACACGCGCAAGCAGTGGCAGCAGCGCGGCCGGCAGCACAGCGACCCCGGCGCGCGCGCCACGACCCCTGCCCCGCCCGCGGCCCCTTTCGGGGCCGACTCCCGCCCCACGCGCGCGCCCCTGCGCCGAGGCGACAGCGTCGACTGCCCCCCAGAGGGCCGCGCGGGCGACGAACCGGCCGCGCCCGCCATCCCGGTCATCGAAGAGGAGCCCGGCGGTGGCAGCAGCACCTGCCCCGGCTCGGGCCTGTGCGTCGGGCCCCCGGGGACGCTGCTGGACAAGCTGGCGGCTGGCCTCGATGACAGACTCTTCCCGCCGCGCCTCGCCCAGCCCATCGCCACCGCTCCCACACTGGCCGCCGCCGCGCCCACGTCTCCCGACCACAGCCCTGCCTAAGCCCTGCCTCCTGCACCCACCTCGTCAGCTTCTCCGGCGCCGCCCGGGACCCCTGCCACGGGACCCGCCTGGGGCGCGACGCTCCGGGGCGCGAGCGCTGGGGCCGCGGGGCCTCGCGCGCGCACGCGCGCAGGTCTTCTGGCCGCCCCCACGTGCGCGTGCTCGCGTCCTCGTGACACCCTCGAGCTGCCTCTGGTGGGCACGTGCACACGGTCCCCGTTGGGCACTTAGCAGGTGCCCTGTGGCTTCCCAAAGCGCGAGGCTGCAGGGCCCTGGCTCGGCTGGAGGGGGCGAGGCAGGCTCTCCTCTTCGGGCTCCCGGGGAGAACGTTCACCTGCCTTCCACCCTAGACAGCAGCCCCTGAGTGGTGGCGTCTCGGGCACAGAGCACCGGGAGGCGCTCCCGCAGGACCTGCTCCCTGGGGCAGGGGCGGGCGGTGCGGGGCGGCGCATGCGCAGGGCGCCCCTACCAGGACCAGTGGAGCCTTGAGGCGTGTCTGGGCTGCACGCGCTGAAGGCCTTCCCAGGGCGCACGCGCGGGCCCTCTAGGGCCCGGGGCTCCGGAGAGATCGGGGCCGGCCGGCGCCGGCTCTGCAGCCCAGGTCGGGTGGAGGCCGCAGCCGCCAAACCCCTGAAGCTGTTTACCTCACTGCGGCATGTGCTCGCGGCAGTCTGCGCCCCCTCCGAGCAATAAACAACGCCTCGCCGCCACCCCCTCCCGCCGAGTTCCCACGCCCACCCAAAGCATGTGAGTGGGCCGCCCGCCCGCCCCGCAGGTGCACCGTCCAAAGAGCAGCCGGAACTCTGTCATGTTTTAAGACACAAAACCCAAACGGCCAAGGTTTCAAGTTTCCCAAGCTTTATTTATTGCCAAAAGATGGGGCAGCCCTCGCCTGCGGCCGAGTCGCCCCACCCCGCCCCTCCCCTCGGAGCTTCGTGCCGTCTGTGTACCATCCAGTGATGGAGTTTCTTGTGTTTGTTTTCTGGTTGATTATAAATATTTACTGCACACTCTTGCTTAGTTCGGGTTTTCTCTGGGGACCCAGGGGCACAGAGAACTTGGAAAGAGGGTCGGGGTCCTGCGATCAGGCCCCCCGGCTGCTGCACTGGGGAGCCGAGGGCCCTGGGGAGCTTCGGGGAGACCGGTCACCACTGAGGGGACTCCTGTCCAGCGTGGCCAAAGACAGACCCCCTCGGAAGCCCCAGTTCCCACCACCCGACCACCTGCCAGCCGGCAAGACCCGCAGAGCCCAGCCTGCCCCCCCGGGCTGTGAAGCCCATGAGAGGACCACCCAACAGTTCCCAAACACCCTTCACAATCAGCTCAAATCCACCTGCTTTATTTTTTCTTAGAAAAAGGAAAAGGAACCAACCGAACAACAAAGACAAGGCAGCCGCCTGGCTCCCTTGGGCTCTGGGCATGCATCTCGGTTGACGGCCCTGTTCTACTGGCTCCTGCTGTGGCTGTGGTTTGTCCGAACACATCACTAGGTGTGGGAGGCGCTAACGTGGAGCAGAGTAAGAAGAAGTCAGGGGTGGGGCGAGGACCAGTAGTCTGAACGTAAAGTGCATGGCAGGGGCTTCCCTCGGGGCCCGCGTGCCGGCGCTCTCCCTCCTCCCGAGGCCCGGGGAGGGGGCTCAGCACAGGGCTGCAAAGTCAATGAGAGGCCGTGTTCACCGGCCATGAGGGGAAGGCCAGTCCCCAGTCCCTGCTGTCCCCCCAGCCACGGCCCTCCAGGACCCCTGGATTCCTGAGGGGCAGTCGGCAAGGAGGGTGTGGTGGCGGCCTTTCTGGGCAGCAGACGTGGGCCAGCAGTCGATGGGAAGACTGAGGACCTGGGCCGTGGCACCTGGATGAGACGGGCTGCAGACGGGAACAGATGGGTCACTCCTGGGCCAGCAAACACATTCTGTATCTCAGGAGGCAGGGCCCACCCACCCTGGGGCCCGCTGACAGGGTGGGGGAAACTGAGGCCTGGTCACACGGAGCTGTCAGGCGTCCAGAGAGACCAGGCAAGGTCGCACTGGTTTGAGGGGCCACCCTGTGGTTCACTCCCTGCCCACTGGGGTTAAGCACCACCCTCCACAGAGAGAGCCAGGCCTCCCTGAAGAAGCAGTTCTCAGCCTGCCTGGCTGGTTCTGATGCTGGCAGATAAGCACTCCAGGGCCACTTGAGGGGGGGCGGGGGCAGCACCCTGGGAGAGGGCACCCCGCCTGCACCCTGAGCAGACGATGAGCTCTCCTGCACCCCTGGGGCCTGATTCCCCTCCACATACACCTTCTTGGACTGGGGCAGGCGGGAGCAGGAAGAGGAAGTGGAGGAGGCCGAGCGGCCACCGGGGTGACAGCGCGAGCCAAACCCAAGACGTCCCAACCTCCCACCCGGCCACCCGGCGCCTCATACACCTCTGGGCTGAGTCCAGCATCACCCAGGGCTGGCAGAACAGGCGGCTCCCGTGAGGGGCCCGCCTCCTGCTCGCAGATGCTGCTGCCCAAGCCACCCCCCACCCCCGAACCCCCAGCCAGGGTCCTAGAGCAAGTGAGTTCCTCTACCTCTGGCCCAGATGCTGGTGGCGGTGGACGAAGACCGACAGAACGGTGAAGGGCAGAACCGGCCCTGGTCAGCAGTGGTGGGCCGGTGCCCTCGGTGCGTCCCATCCCCCCCGGGTCCCCGAGGCGGCCTACCTGCGGGCGGCGACCCTCACTGCTGCTTGCAGGCCGACAGCCGGCGGATCTTGCTGCTGGCCGAGCAGGCCTTGCGGGTGGGGTTGGAGGCGGCACTGGCCCGGCGCTCCACCTTCGACTTGGCGCTCAGCTGCGCCGACTCCGTGCCGTTCACGCACACGACTCTGGGCGGGCCCCGGCTCTGCCCGTTCTGACTAGCCTCCTCTTCTGGGACCTGTCCTAGGAGGGAGAAGGCGAGTGTGGGCTGATGGGGGCCCAAGACCAACACCCCCAGGGCCCCCCAGCCCGCAGGCTACGTCTCCGCCTGCCTGGGCTTAGGTCCTCTCTGCCCCGCCGGGCTCCTCCACCTCCTGCCCCGCCTGTCCCGCCCCGGCCCCGCCCACAGGGCCCCTCATGTGGCTAGAGGGAGCCCACCGAGGTGGGGGCCCGGCCCACGCTCACCTGCCTGCTCAGGTTTGAGCCGGGTGTCTGCACCAGGTGGGCTGAGTGCTCACCATCCACCCCAGCACACGGGGAAGGGACCGGGGACCTGGGGCACAGGGCCCTGGGCTCGGCCTGTTCGCAGAGGCCACACCAGGCTGGGCCCTCGGGGCTTGGCTCAGGCCAGGTGTGCGACAGGCATCTCTCCCACGAACGCCAGCCTCGACTCCCCGTGCCGGGCATGGGATGAAGAGATCGGGGCCCAGGGCCTGCCGGTCCCTACTCTCAACTGGGTGGCACCAGCCCTTGCTGGCCTCCGGGGAGCCATGGGCCTGGGGCTGCCTGCCTGAGCTGCGGGGGCGGGGGAGGGGAAGGCGCATAGGAGCTGGCCAACCTGCCAGGGCCCAAGTGGCTCATTCAGTGCACATGGAGAATCGGCCTGCTGCCCACAGTCCGCCCTCCTGCGACACAGGTGGAAAGCTGCCCACGGCTGCCGCCAGCCTACCTCTTCCCCAGCACAGAGCCCCCTCTGGGCCAAGAGTCCCACTGCCTGACAGCAGCTTCTGGAACATGGCATCCTAGGTCAGAGCTCCTCACTGCTGACAGGCTCCTGCTGAGGAAAGCCCTTGGGGGGGCCAGGAACCCTGCTCTGATGGAGGAGGGGCCACGGGGGGTGGGGGGGGCGGGGGCAGCTCTGCACAGACCACCGGGAACCCAGCCACCGGCACAGCAGCTGTGGCTGAGGCGGCACAGGACCCGGCCTCCCTGCCCTCAAGGGACTGGGGCACGGCCGGCAAGCCCCCACTCCACCCCAGCCCGAGGCCCGGCACCCAGCTGTCAGGGTGGGCGGCAGACCTCCACAGTGGGGACAGTCCGGGGAGACCGAGGCCAAGCAGCTGAGAGCCTCTGAGCAGAGGCACCCCACCGGGACTGAAGCGAGGAGGGATCTTGGCCCCAGCGCAGCCCACCGCTGACCCACAGGAGGTCAGAGAAAACCCCACTGGTCCTGGAGCAGGACTGTGCTACTTCTGACACGGACAACATCGTCCGGCCAGGCATGTGGCTCCAAGCCTGGAGAGCTGCCCTCGGGTGCGCCCTCCCCTACCCGTCAAAGGCAGCCCCTGGCCTCTCACACGGGCCAAAGGGCACACGGGAGCCAACATACACGGTCAGTATAGTCTGGCGAGGTTCTGGGGATTGGGCAGGGTCCTCACTCAGCCTTCCCGGGACAGCAGACTGTCTACCAGCGAGGGCCCCTCACAGGTTCCTGACACAACACCCCAGCGACTCTGAGAGACAGGACGCCTTGTCCTCACTCTCCACGGGAAACGGAAGCTCTGAAGGCCGGGGCTCCCAGAGCTAGGACTCCGTACACGTCACCTCCCGGGACTCCTGGGGCCCCGGACCCGGTAGGGAAACGGCTGAGCCAAAGCCACAGAAACTCGGGGTCCAGCAGGCGCTGGCTCTGAGACGACCCTGCGGCCGGCCACGACGGGCTGTCACAGAAACCCCAAGCACGCCCCCCCACAGGAGTGGGACCCATGATCCCCGCCCCGGCTCTGGCAGGAAAACGGCGCCGGGCCCACGGCGTTACTGCCCAGTGGGGTCTCCCGGGGGCCCACCCACCACACAGGCCACCTCCACATGCCAATTCTTTCAACAATAGAATCCTCACCCCTGGCAAAAGAGCCAGCACAAAGGGAGACCGGCATCACCCCCACACGCACAGTGTGGCAAACCTTTATGACAGGAGCCGACAGGCTGGCCCCAGGACACAACAGAGCTGTGAGCGCTGTGGGAGGGGGTGGGGGAGGGGCTGGGGGGGGGGGCGCTCGGGCAGCTGCACAGGCTTAAGGAGGGAGGCAGGGGTGCCGAGGCCTGGCCTCTACGGCACTGGAGGGGGGAGCAGCGCTACACTACGCCCCGAGCTGCTCTACGCCCCCGGCCTCAGCTTCCTCTCCAGAAAGGTCTGAACACTGGCTCCTCTGCGTGCCTCTCTCCTCTCTAAGCCCTGCCTCAGACGCCTCCTCGCCACCTGGGGAAGCAAGGCGACACGCGTCAGGGCTGGCGGCCGGGCACCAGGAGGGCCACTGGACCCTCTCGGGCCGTCGGAGGGGCTTTCCCCCATCTCTCACCGCCCGGCGGGACGCGGTCTGCACTCCCCAGAACACAGGAGGGTCCCCTCCGGGGACGTGATCCCTGCTGCCGTGGGCAGGGGCCCCCGGGCCAGGCCGCGAAGCGGCCGCACTCACCGGGCACCGTGAAGTCCTGAGTGTAGACGATGTCGTCCTCGATATCGAACAGGTCCTCGTCCCCATTGTCGTCCGCACAGCCGTGCAGGTCCTCCAGGTAGGGCACCACTGTCATGCCTCGCCAGCGGTCCTTGCAGTCCGAGCTTGGCGGGATGGGCACGGGCTCCTCTGATGGCGGGTGCTTCTTCCGGAACCAGCTGTGGAAGTCACAGGTCAGGACAGTGCAGGGGCTCCCCCGCCCTCAACACGGGGCACCTCCCAACTTCAGGCCCAGCCTAAAAGCCAGGGGAAGAGAGCGGCCAGATAACCCAACCCTGCCCCCCACTCGCTCCCACCACGTGCACCCCCCACTCTCTCACTGTGCGCAGGCCCTGCACCCCAACCCCCGACTCACCCCCACCACGCGCACCCCCCGTGCCCCCAGACCCACCCCCACCACCACGGCCGGCCCCACACGGGACACTCACCTGTGTTGTCTGATCTGCTGTATGGAGAACCTCCTGGCTGGCTCGTATTCCAGCATCCCTGACAGACCAGCAGGGCGTGGGGAGTCAGTGCTGGGGGCGTGGCCCTAGCCCCAGCCCGTGTCAGCCTGTGCCCAGAGGACACCCCCAGGAGAAGGGGTGCGGGCACGTGTGAAGGGAGCCCCAGCTCGGTGCTCCAGGCACTCCCCCCGCCCCCGGCCAGCCCCCCACAGGCCTGGCCTCCACCAGTAGGGCCGGCCCGGGCAATGGGGCCAACACGCAGAGTCCATAACTGCGAACACTGGGTGCGCACAGCCCCGGGCCCCACGAGGCTGCCGGCAGGAAGGTGGACACCAGAGCCGCCGGGGAGCAGGGCAGGCCCGCCGCAGCGACGCAGAACCTGTCCGTGTGCTCAGGGAAGTCAAGCACGCAGGCCCACTCTCTGCTGGCCCCCGGCCGGCAAAAGGCAGGTGACGCTAGCGGTCAGCATTGCTAGCCAGGACCAGACGGACGGTCCCCGAGACGACAGCCGGAGCGAACGGAGGCCAAGAGGGCGACGCGCTGTGGATGTTCGCACAAGGGTCTGGCGCTGGGGGGCAGGTCCCACCCCAGAGCCTGTAGCTTCCACACGGGGGTGGGGGGTGGGGGGGGGGACAGCTCTGAGAGCTCGGCACGTCACACACCCAGAGGACAACTTTGTTCTCCAAACCGCACGGCGATTCGATCTGGAGAGCTGGTCGGACCCCAGGCCTCAGAGGGCCCGGATGGTACTCTCCAGGCCTGGCTGCGGTGCAGGGGCATCTGCAGACCATGACCCCGGGGCCACCTCGGCCTTAGGGCAAATGCCTTGGAGGTGAGGGACCGGACTACTGATGCCCTCTGCCATCTACGTAAGCACCCCGATGGGGGCTATTTCAAGCGCTGATAAAAGTAAGGGCGGTAACGGACCGAGCAAAGGAAGCTTCCTTTAGAGAAACCGCCAACCAGCCACTGCCTGTCAAGAGAAAGTGCGCCGTCTGCCACCTCAGCCGTGTCTGAAATGACCTTCGGTGGAAAAGAAAGCCCTCGTGGGGGGTGAGGGGAGGTAAGAGGGCCATGCTCTGGGCGCACTCGAGGACAAGGAGGGTGGACATCACAACCCTCCTCCAGAGTGCCCAGGAGCTTCCAAGGAGAACTGGGGCGGGGGATGGGGTGGGGGGAGAAGGCCAGGTCTGAGCAGCAGGCGGGCTGGGCCACAGCGCGTACCGGGAACAGGGCAGAGCTGCTTCCCCCGTTCCCAGAACACCCTGGGCTGCGTGCTCAGCCGCCTTCGCCTTCGCGGGTCCTGGGGTGGCTGTCCGGGCAGGGCCCCAGAGGGAGGGGGGCGCCGCACAGGCTGCCCAGCGCTTGGAGTTCGGCCGCTGCAGCCCCAGCCTCGGCCCCAGCCTCGTTTCATCTTAACGTAAACGTAAGCGCCGGCCTGCCTCAGTTATCGGGAAACTCTCAAGAGCACGTGAAGTAACGTGAATCTACTCCTTCAACTGAAGTCACAGGAGGTCTAGAAACCGAACATCCAACGTGAGCCGAGCGTAAAGTCAGTTACACGCCAGAGCCTAAGGACTACAGGCAGAGACAGACCCCGAGGCGCTATCTCGGTGACAACTCTTAGGTACCACTCACACCTGAGGGGGTGCTCTGGATGAGCCAGATCATCACCCACCGGGCCCTGAAAACAAACATCGAGGAACCCCAGGAGGCCAGCTGTGGCAGCCCCGCCCCTTGCGGGGCGGAGGGGAGGTGCCGCCCTGGCCAGGGCCCTGCGTCGGATGCACAGCGCCCCCTGCTGCACAGCCTGGGACACGCAGCAGGAAGAAACCAGCCGGGGGGGGGGGGGGGGGGGGGGGGGGGGGGGGGGGGGGGGGGGGGACAGGCCGGGCATGTGGGGCGTGGGGCTGCAGAGATGAAACCCAGCTCTCCAGAGGCCAGTGGTCTGTAGAAAACCCCCAGGACCCCCAACACCCGCTGGCAGCCCGTTCCCGACACCTCCAGCCCCACAGGTGCCGTCCCGAGGGCCTCACCTCTCAGCAAGTCCGAGAGCGGGGGGCCGCAGTCACCCGGGATCGTGTAGTCTCCCTTCCCGATGTTCTCAAACAACTTGTAGATGTTGTCCCCCTCGAATGGGTACAGGCCTGTCGTGATGTTATAGCTTCGCCCCCAAGGGGAAGGAGAGAGGCCCGGTCAGTTGGGGCCTCTCCTGCAGCCCCAGCCTGGGACCAGCCTGGCACAGGAGCCTTAAACCACCCTCACCTGTAGGGCCTCACACTGGGTGACGGGAATGCTCTGGAATAGGTGGTGGTGGTGGTGGCAGCACCACTCTGAAAACACCAGAAACCACTGCACCGGACACCTTAAAAGGGTGGTTCTTACAGCGTAGGAGTGATCTCTCAACAAAATAAAACGAAACAGGGGAGCCCGGGTGGCTCAGTCGTTTAAAGGTCCCACTCCTGATTTTGGCTCAGGTCGTGGTCTCACGGTTCGGGGGACTGAGCGCCGCGTCAGGCTTTGCACTGACAGTGCGGGGCCTGCTTGGGACTCACTCTTTCCTTCTCTCTCTCTCCCTCTGCCCCTCTGCTCTCACTCCCTCAAAAACAGATAAATACTTAAAAAACAAAAATAAAACGAAATGAAACACCCATGTCGGCCGGCAGCCGCCCTGCAAGAGGCAGGAGGGAA
This sequence comes from Panthera uncia, assembly GCF_023721935.1. Lineage (NCBI taxonomy): Eukaryota > Metazoa > Chordata > Mammalia > Carnivora > Felidae > Panthera > Panthera uncia. Next base: position 585,824 of record NC_064816.1, on the reverse strand, counting down.
GGTTCTGGAAAGTTAGGGCCTGCCCTCTGTGGCAGGCACCACGCTGACCGCTGCTCACGCAGAAGTGCTCGGGGATGTGCCCCGAGGGACGGACGAGCAGAACTGGGGGACACGGTCTGAGACTCCTCCGGGGTGACGGCGTAGAGTCAGGACAGAAACACTTGCTTCGAGACAACAGCAGTGGCCCTGGGGTGTGAACCGGGGCAAACGTACCAGTACGAGCCCTCACGACCGAGGAGGAAGGCCCGGCTGTGTGCACCCCCAACACAGCTAATCCCGAGGACCCCACAAGGCGGGGAGCGGCCCCCTCTGCTCCTACCCACAGGGGGCTTCTCATCTTGGCACCACGGTTTCTCTGGCACTCTGGCCACCCGGCACAGCCCGGGAACGGTGTCTGGGGGACACGCTAGGAGGGGCGGTTCTAGAAGCCTGAAGCCCAAACAGGCCTGAGTCCTTGGTGGGCACAGGAGGGGCCCCTGGCGGGGGTGAAGCAGGGGGACCGAGGCCCACAGGCACTTACAGAGTAACCCCAGCCGACCAGATGTCCACCTTAAAGCCAGAGAAGGTGTCCAGGCCGTTGGCGATCTCAGGGGGCTGGAACGCTGGGGAGCCCTGGCTCGTCCGGCACGTGTCGTCCTCGGCAAAGGGGTGCAGGGCCTGCAGCATCGCCAGGCGGACCTCAGGGAGCAGCCCCCGCGGGAGCGCCCCCTCCTGCCCCCCGGGGCGCTAAGGGAGGCGCACCAACCTCGGCCACACCCAGGTCGGAGATCTTGAGGGTGCCGCCCGTGGTGAGCAGCAGGTTGCCTGGCTTGATGTCCTTGTGCACAATGCCCTGGCTGTGCAGGTACTCCAGGCCGTCCACCAGCTGGCAGAAGTACCTGGGGGGACATGACTTCTGTGACCTGCCCCACCAGGAACCTCGATCCTGCCCCTCGGGTCCCCCTCGGCACCGGGAGTGACCCCGCGGCACCAGAGACATCGGGGCCCCGCAAACAGAAAGGACAGGATGGGCGGCCCAGCAGGGAACCAGAGGGATGCTGACCAATCGGAGCCATTCCTGGTCCCACCTGGGGAAGGCGAGGAGGGCTCCCTGGCCCCCGCTGCCGCCCCACTCCAGGCAGCCCTTCTCTGCGCTCCCCATCGGCCCGAGGGCTGTGCTGTGTCCCCACAATCACTCTGCCTGGACGTGACCACATGGCCCTAAAGGGGCCCCTTGGGGCCAGGGACCCAGGCTCACTCTGCCAGCTTCCCCTTCCCTCACGACACAGGCCGGCAGCGGGGCTGGAGCGGTGTGACTCCCCAGGAGGACCAGCTGACCCGTGGCAGTTCAGGTCACTGTCCTCGGCCTTTCAAGGACCAGGAGGTCCCAGAGTCTCAGGCAGCAAGCCCACCAGGGTCGGCAGACACAGCCGCTGGGCCGGGCAGGCTGCAAACTGGGCCCCCGAAGCTGAGCTTTAAAACACACTGGAGCGTTCATCTCGCCGGTGATCAGAAAAACTCGTCTGAACGCGGGACAGGCCCGAGTGTGGGTGACCCCACGGGAGGGGGGAGCCACGGGCCCCCGCGGCGAGCACTCACCCGTGGGCCTGGCACACGGGGAAGCGCTTCTCGGGCACGCTGTCCAGCATCTCCTGCATGCCGCACACGCAGTACTCCATCACCATATACGTGCGGGGCTAAGGAAACCACGGACTGACAGGGACCGCCACCCCAGGCAGGGCCTGCCCCCTGGGAACAGCCAGCCAGACGCTCGCGGGAAGGGTTTGGGGGAGAAGACCCCAACCGCGCCTGACGACCTGGCCGCATCAACAAAGACAAGCGGTAGTGTGCAGAGAGATCGCAGAGCCCGTAGGGCGCCTCTGCCCCTCCGCTGACCTCCCCAGGGTCAACCTGTGGAGGTCTGTGGTCGCCTTGTCTGGGCTCAGTCCTCCGGCCCACGAGAAGCTCTCAACACCCTGAGGGGCTCCCGCCTCATCCCTCGCCCCACAGGAAGCCCCACACCAAGAGGAGACAAAGCTTGCAGGGCAGGAGGGAGGGGCGGGGTGGGCAGAGGGGAGGGAAGCCTGGGGGCCGCCAGGCCAAGCCGGAAGCGGCTGTGTCTCAGGCCAGCAGGAGAGAAGGTCGAGGCCCCCCGCCACATCTCCCCCAGAGGTGGCCCAGAGTGCACCATGCTGGAGAGGAGCCACGTGCTGGAAAGCCTGCCACTCTGTGCCCAGCAAGTCAGTGACAGACGCCTTTGTGGAAAGACATCAGTCCCTTGGCTAGACCTGAGGCCCTTCCCCCCACCTGCCCCCTAGAGCTGGAGCCGGCGGGGCGGGGGGGGGGGCATACCGCCCTGAAGACACAGGGCCCGCCCCCAGAGAGAAAAGGGCAGAGCCAAGGACCGGCCCAGTGAAGCACCCCTGCAGTGACACTCCCCGCCCCGCCCCACGTCCTACCCTAAACAGAGCAGCCGTGCAGGGCAAGGTGCCCTGCGGCGGGAATGCCAGACGCAAGGAGAGCGCCCTCCACGAGGCCCCCGGACTTAGGGGTGGGGCCTGGGACCCCGTACTCCCAGCCCAGGGCGCAGGGCGGAGGGAGGGCACAGCACCCTCACAACCGAAGATTGGAAGACACCATGCGGACCTGGCAGGCGGCACTAGCCGGACAAGGCCGCCCTCGGGCTGGTGCCGCCCCGGCAGCCCCCCGGGGTTTGCCAGCCCAGCACCCAGGGTCGCCGAGGGAGGTTTGGGGTCCCCAGGCCCTACAACTGCGCTCGAGCCTGCAGCCCCGACCCGGCGCTCGCAGAGGGGCCGGGCGACCAGAAGGATATATTTTTTGCTTCTCTTCGTTGTACAACACGTCCACCAGCTGGATGACGTTTTTGTGCCGTAATCTCCTCAGAAGCTGGATTTCCCTGAAGACGTAAAACAGAGGCGTCAGCGGAGCCGCCAGCGAGAACGGCTCAGAACACCCTGCTCCCCGCTCCGCTCGGCGGGGAAGGAGAGCGCTTGCCCTGGGGGCGCCGTGCAGGGGTGCAGGGGTGCAGGGGCGCAGGGGCCGCAGGCTCTGAGGCGGCAGTGAGCAGCCACCACGTGCAGGAGCCGGGGCTCGGTTACATGGCAAGGCCAGGCCGTGACCGTCCCCGCCGCCCCGCATCCCTTCCGCGCCTCTTGGTGGGGACGAAGCCCCGGGCGGTGCGCCACAGCCGAAACGTGCCCGCAAGGCCCCCTTGCTCTCCCTGGCGCCCCGCAGCCCCTGGGGAAGGGCAGAGAGCCCAGGAGACCTCCGCGGCTCCCGTCCGGGCACAGGCCCCACCAGAGTGGACGCCACGGCCCACCCGGCGCCACGCACGCCCCCGGCCCGTGCCCAGCGCTGCCCGCTCTGCGGACGGCCCCCCGACGCCTCACCTCTCCGGGGTCTGAACGGGGGGGGGGGGGCCCTCACAGCCGGCAGGTACAGGGGGAGCGGTCGGCAGCCCCTCGGGAGGCCGCCGGCCAGCAGCCGAACCCACGGTGCCACTCCAGGTGTGTGCCGTGCCCGCGAGAACTGAAAACACGTCCACACAGAAGCCTGCACCTGCCTGGCCAGGGCAGCGCCGGCCACACAAACCTCCAAGCCGGAACCACCCCAGTGTCCACCGCACGCTCGTTATGTCCACAGACGACTGTGCCCACCGCGCACGCGCACGCGCACGCCCCTCAGGCGCGTCCACCGCGCACGCGCACATCTCTCAGCCGCGAGCAGGAGCGAGGCGCCCACCCCCGCCACCCCCAGGACGGACCCCGGACACATGACGCTCAGGGAGGGAACCCGACACGAGAGGCCACGCGGGGTGTGAGTCCCCGTGTGTGAAATGTCCAGAACGGGCCCGTCCACGGACAGGAGGGGGGCTCGTGGGGGCCGGGGGCTGGGGGAGGGGCAGGGAGTGACTGCTGACGGGGACCTTTAGGTTGCTTTAGGGTTGCTCTAGGGATGACGAACTAGATGAGCGCGTGGCGGGTGCCCATCCCCACGAATACATTAAATGCCATCAAACCGTACGGAAAGTCTAGGAGGTCCTCAGCAGAAAGCTCAGGCACGGGCTGGAGAGCCCACCGTCCTCACAGACCCTCCAGGGGGCCTCTCCTGACAACACCCCCCCCCCCCCCCCGGCAGGTCCTCTGCGGTGTGATGCCTGGAACCACCCAGGGCCCAGGACTCGGCGTGTGTGCACAGCCCCGCACCCCAGACCGGAGACCCCAGACCCAGAGGCCATCGCCTCACAGAGCAAAGCACAGGCTTGCAGGCACTTCCCCCACAAACTCACCGACCAAACCCTGTCCCCACGTGCCCACCCCCCACCCCTCCACCCCCCGCAGAGTTCTGGGCTCAACGAGATTTCTACCCTAAATCCCTCGTTTTCCTGTTTTTCCACAGTATCCCTACCCGTCTGACTACTGAGGCCCAGGGATGCTGCACATATAGAAATACACACAGAGTGGGAGGGAGAGGGGGTGACAAGCAGAAGCCGGGGTGGCCCTGCTTGTACCCTCTGAGCCCTGCGGACTTACTCTGCCGTCCCTCCCGAGCAGAGATCAGAATCCCTTTTTATCCCCCCGAATAATTAACGCAGGGTGTCTCCCCCTCGGCACTTCTAACATTCTGGGCAGGTGGCTCTCGAGTGGGGGCGTCCTGGGCACTAGTTCAGTAGTATCCCCGCCTCCCCCCCCCGCCCCCCACCACTCCTGACAGCCACAGACGTCCCCAGACAGGGCCCACTGTCCTCTGGGGGTGGGCGGTGTCAGGTGAGGGACGGTGCCCTGCTGTAAAGGATCAAGGTCCGTGACGAGCAGGAGCGGAACCTCAGGCCACCCCTGTCCTCGCCTCTGAGCCCCTCTGGGCCAGCACGGGGCATCCCCTGGAACTCAGGCCTCATCTCCCTCCCTCAGCCCTTCCTCCACCCCCTCCCCCCTCAAACCATCCCACTCCCCTGCCTGCCCCAGCCCTGCTCCGTGTGTCCAGAGGGACTCTCTGCCCACTGGCCCATCACCCTCCATTTCTACCCAACAGGCACAGGATGGCAGCAAATACCCATTTATGGGGGGGCGGCCGACCATCAGCCCCCAGCCACCAGCACAGCGGTGCATGGCCTGGGAGACAACCGTGCCAAAACGGGAAGGATGTGCAGTCTTGTCTACACCTGCACAAAACCCCACTGGCAGGACACACGCCAGCAGACCCCTCTGGGGTCACCGCCAGGTGCTGCCTGGACTCCTGTCAAGGGGTCGGCAGCCCAGGTGGATTTAGCAAAAGGGGCAGGAGTGAGACAGCCCCAGAGGAGAAGGGCATCCGTACACGGCGGGAGCTAAGTTAGCAAGCCCTGCGTGCCCGGGGGGGACCGACGGGGTCAGCCCCAGAGACAGACCCCGACTCCTCCAAGCTCTCGCTTCCTGGGACCGCACACAGGACTGGGAACAGTCAGCACAGACCACAGCACCGGAATGAGATTCTCCAACACATCGGGATATCTCCGGTCAGCTGCCTTCACTACGGCCTGGTGAGTCAAATGCTTCCTCGACCTGTCCGTGCTACCCTCTTGGCCCTGGAAACTTCCTCAGGGCCCTCTTCTTCATCCAAAGAGATAGCTTCAGGTACCTGCAACGTAACTAAAATGCATGTGTTAATGGGGCACCTGGCTGGATCGGCCGGTGGACCGTGTGACCCTTGATCTCAAGGTTGTGAGTTCGAGCCCCATGTTGGGTGTGGCGCCTACTTAAAAATAAATAAAATAAAAATAAAACCCATGTGTTGAGACCAGGAGGCCTTTCCTTCTTCCAGCCAAATGGCGGCCACCTGTAGGGGATGTGGGGCAGCAGGACCGCAGCATCTACAGCAGAGCTCCACGCAGACACGGGGACGGAGCCCGGGACCACGCTTCTAATCCCACACTGAGAGTCAAGGGGCCCCGGGGAAGCCCACCCCAGGTCCTCACTGATAGGAAGGCGAGCCCCCCGCTCTGCATTGTCCTCGCATGCCTCCCCCTCCACCCACCGCCATCAGGATGAAACCACCACCCAATGTCCATCCTCTACAAGATGGTCACAGCACCAGCTCTGAACCGAACCAGAGGGCAGCACCCTTGCCTCTGCAGTGAAACAGCTCAACACTCCTACTCCAACGTCCAAAAAGTTTGTTCTTAAAAATAAAAGTCCACACTCTGACGTAAACAGGCGGATCCACCGTGGGCATGCTGGGCTGTCCACTTGTTTGTTTGGTTCACTGTGATCAAAGCACTGCGAGTGAGCACTCGAGTCAGTCACCTTATCTCTACCAGGAAAGGACGGACACAATGTCAGGCAGTCCCCGAACAGAAGGGGCAGTCCCCGAACACAGCTGGCAGCGGCCAGAGCTCCAGGACAGAGAGTGCAGGAGGAGGGCACGCCAAGCCATCTGCCCAGGGACCCCCGAGCGTCCTGGGGGTTCCTATCACCTCTGTACTTTCCGTGTCCCCTACAGGTTACATCGTGGGTCTAAACACAAAGAAAAACAATGTGTAAAGAAAAAGGAAAGGCGAGGAGCTCAGCCCGGATGCAGGAAGTGGAGGCAGAGGAAGTGGTGCCTTCCGCCCCCCCCCCCCCCCCCCCCGGCTCAGTGCCTGTGGTCACAACCCTCCCCGCCCCCTCCTGCTGCCTGGGACCTGCCCAGGGTTGCTGCCCAACCCAAGTGGACTGCTTAGCCGACTTGTCGATTAACTGGAGGAAAAACCGAATGAGGGTCATAAAGCCATTCAAGCTTACAGAGGAATGGAGAGTCGCTGCCTTCACAGTCACGTCGGCCCCAAACAAAACACACAGTGACAAACAGGCCCACTGCCTTGAGAAGCACCGGCTCCACGCATCCCTGAGCGAGGCCCGCGCGTCACTCCCCTTCAGATGAGGAGGGGTCCGCTGGGCTCCGAGGGGCAGACCAGGGGCCATGGCAGCACTGGCAGAGGGACACTGAGCAAGATCCCGTCACCTCTCAGCCCCGCTGTTGATGCTTCTGAACGCTGTCCCAGGAGGGAGACTAAAACAAGGGGAAGTTGCTCGTAGGACGGTACACACACGTCCCCAACAGCACGACTCACAGGAGGCGTCAAGTGGACACGACCTGAACGCCCCACCGGCAGGTAAGTGGACAAACATGACGTGGTCGATCTGTACACATGCACGTCCCTCAGCCGCGAGCAGGAGCGAGAGGCGCCCACACCCGCCGCCTCGCGGACGGACCCTGAACACACGACGCTCAGGGAGAGAACCACCCGACACGAGAGGCCACACAGGGTGTGAGTCCACGTGTGTGAAACGTTCAGAGCAGGCTCATCCACAGACAGGAAGGGGCTCGTGGGGGCTGGAGGAGGGGAGGAGGATGGCTGATGGGCACCGGGTTGCTTTCGGGGAGGCGGACCGTTGCCCCAGCCACGCAGCGTTGAGAGTTTCACAATCCGTGTAAGTATTCAATGCCACCGAATCACACCTCATCACCACCAACGTCGGTGTGTGAGTTCCGTGTCAATAAAGCTGTTCGAATAAACTGCAGTCCAGCCACATGGTGGGCCCAGAATAAAGGGCGGCTCTGCCAGCGTCCCGTACACCGTGAGGCCTGGCTCGCGACCTACTGCCCCAAGCTCCCGCGTTTCAGAATGAGCCCCGCACCAGGGAAGGAGCGGACATCCAGGGAGGACGCCAGGACGGTCCCTGTGAGTTGCAGTGGACGGACCACGCCCTCCCGAGGCCACCTCTGGCAGCCAGCCAGCCGGGGGTTAAAGTGGAACCCTTCCCGACACGGGGCGGGGCACCCCAGCAGACGCTGGGACCTTGTCGAGGCCGCCTGGGACAAGACCAGGAGCCGACAAAGTCCAGGGCTCTGATCCTGGACACACTACAATCCCAACCATTCACCACCCAGATCCAACTATCTGCCAATCACCGCGAGGCGGCCCAGCCTGGAAGCCGGCGCCTGCCTGCGTACAGAGCAGCCGCCCTGTGCCGAGGACCCGCTGCTCCTGGGGCTCACTCGGGATACGGCAGCTGGCTGGATGAGACTGGCTGCGGAGGCGGGGGACCGGCAGTCGGGACGCAGCTCGTCAGAGGCACACACGCTCCCTTTGACCCCAAGACTCCACTTGCGGTGACGTGCCCTTCCAGCACCCTTGCACTTATCACGGCACGTGGCAAGAAGTAACTCGCCAACGTGGCAAACAGAGCCACCAGCACCAGGTGCGTCGGACCCGGCCACGGAGCCCTGCCGCCCCAACAAGACCACCACCGAGACGCGTAGTGGAGACCCGACGACTGGCAGGGGTCCGAGAGCCACAGCCTGAGGGGCAGAGTGACCACCCCGTGACCTTATACGCCGACTTTGTATGCCGGTAAGCAGCAAGTGAATTTTATGATCCCAAACATCTGATGGAAAAAAGCCCACAAGGAACATTTTGTGGCGCATGCGACTCTCCGGAAAGTGAGTTGCAGCGTCTGTCGTGGTCGTGGGCACAGCCAGTCAGCCGCGCACCTGCTGCCCGCAGCTGCCTTCCCGCGGCTCCAGCACGGATGCACAGCGGTGCGCAGCCCAGGAGACAACCGTGTCAAAACGGGAAGGATGAGCAGTCTTGTCTACACCTGCACAAAACCCCGCTGGCAGGACACACACCAGCAGATCACGCCGGCTGCCCCCGGCGAAGCGGGAGAGAGGGAGACCCCACCAAATACCTTCTTCCCAGCTTTTACAGGTTCAATCCATGTGATTTACTGCCCGTTAGAAAAACAATACCACTCGCTTCCTAAAAACGATCAGGGTATATAAAAAGTGCTTGAACAGGTTTAAAGAAAAAACGCAAAAAAAGACTTGATGAGATCACAGATGACTCTTTCTCCTACTTGATGCTTTCTGAAACTTTCTCACTCTATAAAAAGAACCTGTTAGTTTCTAGAAACAAGAAGGAGAGAGGAGCCAGTGCAGACCCCGGGCGGTCTTCCTGGGAGGAAGCCACATGACGGGAGGGCCACCCCGGGCCACCCCCCCCACCTTTACCACAGGCATCATTCGTTAGGAAAAAGGCTTCTGATCCACGCTGGGACTCCAGAGCTTGTCTGGACGGTTCCGGACACTTCACTCGGAGAAGAGCTGTTGGGGTTTATTAAGCCTCTCGAAGACAAAGGAGCCTTTTTTCCCCGCAGCCGGCTGGCAGCATGGCCGGCCAAGGAGTACAGGCTTCCCCATGCAAGGACACCCCTCTCCTTCCCCTGAGAGCCGGGCCCTGAGCTGATGAAACGGGCACTGGCACAGGGCCCCACAGCTGGGACACCTTATGCGAACGGCCAAGCCAGCTGGGGACCCCGAGCCCCTCCACCTCCCTGGCCTCGGTTTCCCCCCAGGTTCTTCTCAGGGACGCTGCGGGACCGAGCCCCTTGCAGCCCCAACACGGCACGCTCACGTGTGTCCACAAGCTCTTGGGGCCCCGACTGGCCATTCAGGAGTGCGGAGACTGGGACGCCGGGCTCAGCAAACCCCGCCCCCCCATCAGGTTCTGGTGGTTCGTGTCTCCCACAAGTACAAGGGAGCTCTCGGAGGTGGTGGAACGCCCTCTAACTTGACCTTGGGTGTGTGCATTCGTCAGGACTCACACTGCGTCTGGCGGACAAGTGTCTCTACGACACCTGCACCGTGCCTCAGCAGAGCGGGCACTCGCCCACCGCAGCACCACCCCTGTGTCCCAGCAGGGGTCCGCGGAGTCCTGCGGCCACCAGGAGCCCCAGGACAGTCAGCAGGGTGGGCGTGGGGGACTCTCGCCACGGATCAGTTGGTGCCAGAACGCAGCCCAGGCCCTTGAGAGGGACTCTGGGAACCTCAGGGTGCTGTTCCCAAGAGGCTGGGGGGCCACAGCGGCACGGAGTCCAGTGGCCAGCCCCAGGGATGCTCCGTGGACCCGTGCCGCCTCCAAGCAGGAGAGCTCAGCCGCGGGTGGGCCCTGTTCCCCAGACACAGCAGGGGATGAGGAGAGGAGCCAGTGGGACAGAGATGGACCCTGGACATTGGGAGAGGGGCTGTGCCAGGAGTGGGATCCAAGAAGCAGGAGCCCGAGTGCAGCCCCACACCCCGCAGGAGTGCTGGCAGGCTGAGGCCACGCAACCCCTAGGTGCTTCTGGCTTAACGAGAAAACACCTAGAAGGCAGCCGTTGAATGGGGATTCCTGACTCGGGGGTGAAGGATCGCTTGGACCTCAGGAGGGTGCCGGTGGGGCCCCCCCCCCGCCTCAGTCTCCCCCCGCATGCAGGTGGCCCCTGTCCAACCCCATGTCACAGGTAAGAGACTGGCACAGAGAACTAGGGCATCCGGCCATCCCTTCTCCACGTCCACAGGCCGGGGCATGAAGACCAGAAGAAGGCCTCATCGAAATACAGCCCGCCCTGGCTCTGGACCACACTGTCCAGAGGCCGGGCACCAACACGGGAGCCAGTCCGGTCTCTGTCCTCAGCCCATCCATAATTTCACCACACCCAGACCTGGGCCGGCCCGGGGCAAGTGAACACAGCTCAGCTTCTGCGTGAGAGCAGGCTGGGCCAGGAAGGGGGAGGTGAAAGCGGACAGAGGAGCAACACTTTCCAGGATGGGCCTGGTGGGAGGGCCGACACCGGGACGTCCAAGGTCATCAGTCAGTCCTGCCACCTGGCCTGTTAGATAAACCCCTTCTTGGAAACTGGAGGCTGGGAGGAGCACGAGCCCAGGCAGGGTGGGGTCCCAGGGGCTGGCAGCTGACAAGAGGGGCACCTCCTCCTGAAACCAGCAAGAGGGATGGAGACACGGCTCCCACCATCTGTGGGGAGCCTCCTGCATGCAGACTCCGAGACCTCTGCAAAGCCCAAGAGCGGACAGGAGCCCGGGAAAGTCTGGATAAAAAGTTTGCCAGGACCTGGGCTGATTCCTCTCCCAGGGAGTCACCTGGGCTTGTAGTCACGGATGCATCTAGTGTCACATCCCAAATGAGCAAGAAAGGGCTAAGTTACCCCCTGCTGACCGATAAGCCAGTGCAAACAATTATTTTTGGCAACCGCAGGGCTCCCCTCCAACAGGATAAACAAATCGCATTTCGCCCGGCCCTAGTAACAGCTGCACGCTGCGCAGAAAACCTGCTGGTGGCGGCCAGGGCCGTTTAGGAACACGGCGTCTCAGGGCCAAATAAACATTGGCTGGTTCCATTGGGCACCTAAATTCTTTGGACAGCTGGGGGGGGGGAGGCGCGCCCCCCTCTGAAAAAGGCTCTGACACCGCATCCTAAGAAACGGGACACCCGGCTGCAACAAGCCGGCCTGACTTCGTTAAAGTAACAAAGCAGGTTTCCACCGACACCTTCCCTGTCAAGGAGGACACGGGAGCTGAGGGGACAGGAAGGAAGGGAGGAGGAAGGAAAGGAGAAAGGGAAGGACGGAAGGCGACCACCCTCGCTGGCCGGCCGCTCGCTGACCCAGGAAGCCCACACTTACTTCTTCACGTTGGCCTCCCCATTGGGGATCCTTCGCAACTTCTTCTTCTTGAGGATTTTGACGGCTCTCCTGCAGAGCGTCTCCGAGTCCAGCACCTCCTTCACCTTGCCGTAGGACCCCTCCCCCAGCAGGTCCCCCATCAAGTACTTGCCGATGAGCTTGGCCCGCTTGCGACGCGGCTGGTAGATGACCTCCGTGGAGTCGATGCGGTGGATGAACGTGTCCATCCCCACGGACATCAGCTCCCCCTCTGTAAACATGCCCAGCTGCTGCGGGTCGGCCACATCCATCCTGGACTCTCGCGGGCGGTCCCTTTATCTTCCTTATCTATTCCCCCGGAAGAGCGGTTCTTCCTTTTGTCCCCCTAAAGTTCCCTTCTCCAAGGGAAAAAAAAAAAAAAAAAAACGCAAAAAACAAAAATCAACAAAAAACGCAAAAAACAAAAACAAAAAAAGGGAAATCCTTCTTCGAAAAGAAACGATTGTACTAGTCGTGAGTTCAAGAGGCGCGCCTGGCCCAGAACCCCGGCACCCGAGGGTGCGGAGGGTCGCAAGTCTGGGTGCCTGCCCGCCTCGCAGCTTCGGGTCGGGCCGGCGCGTCCACGGGGGCCCTCAGGAGGCCGGTGGGGCTTGCAAGTGCTAGGTCATCCTCCAGGGACTTTAGACCCTCGGACAAACACCGCTGCAGCCAAACCAAGTCTTCTCCGGGACGGGCATTACCAGCGGGTCGTGGCGCGCGCCCAGAGAGGGCCCCGCGGCGGCCGGCCGGCCCCAGGGCCCCAGGCTGGGCAGCCGAGCTTCGCTGGGGGCCGGGCGCGCTGCTGGGGGCGGCTCCCGGCGGGGCCCGCCGTCCCGGGGGCCCGCGGTTGCGGCAGGTGCCTGTCCGGAAGGCGCGGGGGGCACCGAGGTCCGCCCCCGCCAGCCCCGAGCGCGCGTCGGGGGGCCGGGGGCTGCCCGGGGCCCTCCCGCCGCGGGGAGCAACTTCCGTCGGAGCCGGCCGCCGCCGGGGCGCCCCCACACCGGCCTGGGACCCCGGAGCGGCCGTCCCCCGCCCCAAACGGCAGCCCGCGCTCGCTCTCCGCCGAGAACGCCGTCGGCCGCGGGCCGCGGGGCGCGGGGACCCGCAGGGCTCCGGGCGGCTGAGGCGGCGCAGGCCGAAGGCCCGGGCCGGGGGTTCCCGAGGCCGCCGGGGCCCGGACAGCGCGTGCCCCCGCCGCAGCCGCCGCACGTGTGGAGCAGGCGGGGCGGCGCGGGAGCCCAGCCCATGCAAGGCGGCGCGGAGCCGGCCGGCGCCCGCCGCCGCTGCCGCCCGCTCCCCGCCTCAGTCGCGGACGCCCCGGGCCGCCTCCCCCTTCCGCGCCCGACACGCCGCCGCCATCTTGTTTACCTCCCGCCCCCGCCCTGCGCCGCCGCGCCGCCGCACGCCCGCTGGGGGGGCCCGCCCCTCCCGCCGCTGACGTGCCCGCCTGTTGGCTGGGCCGTGAGGCCCCGCCCCGCGGCCCGCCCCACCGCCGCTGCCGATTGGGCCGTTTGGACACAGGCAGGCGCCCAAACGGGGATTGGTTCACTCTCGGCCCCGCCCCGGGGGTGGATACAGCTTGGCACATTGGCCCGCGGAGGAGCCCGTCATGGGGTGGGGGGGTTGGCGGGAAGCGGGCGCGGGGAGCCCGCAGCGTCGACCTCTGAGGGGCTCGGGGCTGGCGTCGGCGGTCGAGAGCGACAACGGCCACCTGGGAACGGCTGTGCCGCGGGCAGAGCCCTCGAGGAGCCCCTCACCCACAGACCCCCTCGGAGGCCAGGGCAAGGGTCACACAGTAGCCCCCAGGGAGGGGCGACCGGCCGACTCTGTCGGTGGAACGTGCGAGCTCTGCTGTTGGGGATCTTTGAGTTCCAGCCCGACGTTGGGTGGGCTTAGAGCTTACTTTAGACATCAGTAAATTAAAAAGTGCCCTAGGGGCTCCTGGGGGGGCTCAGTCGGTTAAGCGTCCGACTTTGGGTTCGTGAGTTTGAGCCCCGCGTTGGGCTCTGTGCTGAGTCTGGAGCCTGCTTTGCATTCCGTGTCTCGCTCCCTCTCTGCCCCTCCCCTGCGCTCTCTCTCTCGCGCGCGCGCTCTCTCTCTCTCTCTCTCTCTCTCCCAAAAATAAACATTAAAAAAAAAAGTTTTCTTTCTGAATGGCCCAAAGTGGAACGTTCCAGGCCAGAGACCCTTGCAGAGTCTCTGCACCCAGAGGGGACCCACTGCGGGAAAGCAGTGGCCCAGGTGCCAGCAGAGTGCTGTGGGTACAGAGTGGACAAAGTGGGCGGATGTGAAAACACCTCCCTTCCGTTGCCCAGCACTGTATTCTTAGCTCTGCACAAACTGTTCATCTCATCTGGTGTGACCCTCCTGGTTCACGACAGCCAGAAAAGTGGGACCTAGGGGAGCAGCGCCATCAGATCGGGACTCCAGGCTGGCGACCTGTGAACGCCCTGAGCCTCTGTGCAAACTTGGTGTGCCGGAGAGTGGTGGTTGGACATGCCCCATGAGTGTCTTCACCGTCTCCGGCACCCATGGAGGGGGACTGATGTGACTCTGCAGGGAAGGGGTCACGCGCCACATCGGCAGGACCAGCAAACCCCAAAATTCTTCTGAGAAGGGAATCCTACCTACCAGAGCAGAAGCCAGTAAAATACAATAGAAAGCAAGTAGGGAAAATAGATGAAGCCAAAAGATTGTTCCTTGAAAAGATTTTTTTTTAACGACAAAACTCCACGTTCACCAAGAATAAAAGATGACCCGTACCAGGAATCAAAGAAGGGATACCACTACAGACCCTAAAGATATTAAAAAGCAGGGCGCCTGGGTAGCTCAGTTGGTTAAGCCTCCGACACTTGCGTTCAGCTCAGGTGGTGGTCTCACCTTGATTTTCTTTCCAAAACTCGTCACCATGAGGGGCGCCTGGGTGGCTCAGTCAGTTAAGCATCTGACTTCAGCTCAGGTCATGATCTCACAGCTGGTGAGTTTGAGCCCCACGTCATCGGGCCCTGTGCCGACGGCTGGGAGCCTGGAGCCTGCCTCAGATTCTGTGTCTCCCTTTCTCTGCCCCTCCCCCCTCACTCTGTCTCTTTCTCTCTCTCAAAAATGAACATTTAAAAAATTTATTTTTTATTTTTTTAACGTTTTATTTATTTTTGAGAAGAGAGAGACAGAGCATGAGCAGGGGAGGGTCAGAGAGAGGGAGACACAGAATCTGAAACAGGCTCCAGGCTCTGAGCTGTCAGCACAGAGCCCGATACGGGGCTCGAACGGGCTCGAACTCACAGACCGCGAGATCATGACCTCAGCCGAAGTCGGCCACTTAACTGACTGAGCCACCCAGGCGCCCCAGCATTTAAAAAACTTTTAAAAACAATGGACAATAAGTGTTGGCAAGGATGTGGAGACACTGGAAATCTCATACAGATGGTGCAGCCACTTTGGAAAAAGCCAAAAGGTTGAAAACAGTGTTTCCATGCGGCCCAGCTACTCTTATCCTGGGTTAGCACACACAGGTCCACACAGAAACTTGTACACTGTGTGTTCACAGCAGCAGGATTCACGACAGCCAAAACTGGGGGGAAAAAACAAAATATCCATCCACAGATGAACATATAAACACAACGTGTCCCCCGAGCACGCGCACGTCCCTCGGCCGCGAGCAGGAGCGAGGCGCCTACCCCCGCCGCCCCGCGGACAGACCGAACACACGATGCTCAGGGAGGGAACCAGACACGAGAGGCCACGCGGGGTGTGAGTCCACATGTGTGAAACGTCCCGAACAGGCCCATCCAAGGACGGGAAGGGGGCTCGTGGGGGCTGGGGGGAGGAGTGGGGAGTGACTGTTGATGGGGACCGGTTGCTTTTGGGGTGATGGAATGTTCTATGACAGGTGAACTGACTGAGGCTTACAGGAAGGAAGCCACCTGTCCAGGTCCACAGTGGATCTGGGACTCCAGGTTATGGGGGTGGGGGGGCAGGTTATAGTAGGAGACCCCAGGCTATATGTGGAGGCTCTAGGTTGTAGGTGGGGGGCAAGGTTATGGAGGGCCCCATATTACAGATAAAGATCCCCAAGTTACAGGTGGGGGACCCCAGGTTATTGAAAGGCAGCCTCAGATTATGAGTGGAGGGCTTTGGTTTACACACAGGGGCCCTGGCTTACAGGTAAGAGCTCCAGATTATAAATGGTAGTCCCAGGTAATGGCAGAGGGCCTCGGACAACAGGCGGGGACCCCAGGCTATAGGTCAGGGCCCACCAGCCCCTCCTGGGCTCAGGCCTATAGCCTCTGCCTTCCTCTCCTCCCACGATCTCTTCCTCACACCCCTCGTTTCTCCTGCCCACCCCATGACCCCCCCTACACACAAACACTTGTGCCCAGTTGGCCCCCTTGCAGCCCCCGCTGACCCTCTGACATCCTCCCTTTACGCCCCCCCCCAATGGAGGACAGAGGAAGCCCGCGGTCCTCCTGGGCACACGACCAGCTGGCGCTCCATCCCAGGTCTCCACCCACTCAACGGGTATCCTACATGTCAGGTTCCTGACCCTAGCCCCTTCCTCTCCATGGACCCAGCTCAGCCCCATATCCATCGAATAAGGGCCCAGGAGCCAGAAGGGTCCTTCCAAATTGAGGTGAACCCCCACTGGGAATCCAGCCATGGTTCCAGGTTAGGGGGTGGCTGGGATGGGGGCGGGGGGCATGTGGGCTTCTCTGCCGCCACCAGGGGGCGGGCAGGTACTGCAGCCAAGGTTTCTGGACTGCGGGCGTGTGTGTGTGTGTGTGTGTGTGTGTGTGTGTGTGTCTATGTGTGTGAATGAGATGTCAAAACCACAGGGTTGGAAGCCCACACATGATCCCTCAGGGCGGTGACACTCTGGACCATCATTGTCACCCTTATTGGACCTTGTTACACACCTGGTCACAGGGCAGGGATGCCCTACCGTCACACACCTACAGTTGACTGTCCCCCTTCCCCCGGCACTGTGGACACTGGGGGGCTGGTGTCATCCTCTCTGGGGGTCCTGGGCACTGCAGGGGTTGAGCAGCGTCCCCAGCCCCCACTCAAACGATGCCCCCAGTCCTGACCGCAAGTGTCGCCAGACATCGCCTGGGGTCCCCTGGAGCAGAACTGTCCCCAGTTGACAATCTGCTTTAGAGATACACGCTGAAGCATTTACGGCTGAAAGGCTATGAGTCTAGGATTCTGCTTCAAACATTCCCAGGCAGAATGTACATCTGAAGTGTTTGGGAGAAAGTGTCCTAAGGTGGCCCCTTAAGTGTTCTTAACTTAAGCAGGGTTTATTGGGTTGAATGGTGGTCCCTGAAGGAGGTTTCCCCATCCAACTTCCCAGAGCCCGTGAATGTGACCTCACTCACTGTTGTCACCAAGCTAGGGATCTTGAGATGAGATCATCCTGGGTTACTTAAGTGGGCCCTAGATCTAATGACAATTGTCCTTATAAGACACACACAGGGGACATTTGACAGAGAGGACCAGGTATCGATGGAGGATGTGATAGAGGGATTCTCGGCTGCCTGGAGCCCCCAGAGGCTGGAGGAAAGGGGAAGGGCCTCCTGGAGCCTCTGGAAGGAGCTCGGCCCCCCACACCTGGCTCCAGAATGGGGAGCGGATGAATTTCTCTTGTTTCAGTCACCCAGTGAGCGGTCATTGGTCTCAGCCGTCCTAGGACACTAACACAGAAGCTTCCTGAGAATTGTGAGGCGGGCAGTTTGATGAATCTTGACGAAAGCATGTAATCACCACTGTAGTTGAGGGATAAAATCTTTTCTTCCCTCCCGACCCCCCCCCCCCCACGCCTTTGTGGGGGTCATCGCTTCCCTCTGCCTTCCTTCCCAGGAAAGGATCGAGTTTTGTCCCTTGTAACTCGGTCTTTTCCGGGTGTCACGTAAATGGGATCCCACGGCAAGGCGTACTTCACTTGAGATTCATTCATGGTCTCGCGAGCCTTAGCGACGTGTCCTCCCTGCGCTCCTGGAACGCCCTCGTATGAACGGGCCGCGGGTCTTTCGCCCACTTGGGTGGTTTTCTGTTTTTGGCGACTGCGAGTCGTGCTGCGGTGAACACGTGCGTGCAGGTTTTTGTAGGGACAGAAACTTCCATTTCTCTCGGGTGACGCCTAGGGCTGGGATGGCCGGATCCCACGGCCGTTCTGAGCAAACCGTCTTCCAGAAGGGCCGCACCGTCACCCCACGAGTTCAAGGTGCGGGACACGGCCACCGCAGCCTGCTGAAGACCGGTCCTGCCTTCTCCCACCTGCCTCCGGAAGCTGACGAAGCACCCCCTCCAGGCTACCCGAGGGGCGACCGTAATGATCGTAATGATCGTGGTTGACACATGCTGACACTCAAAGTTCACTGCTGGCTGGCCTCCAGGCTGAGGTCCTTCCTCCCTCTCACCATCCTCCGGTCAACAAGGGAGACTCCTGGGCTCGCAGAGGTACCTGTGTCATTGTCCAGGGACATAAGAGCAGGGGTCAGCTGACCTGTTCTGTGAGGGACCAGAGGTCAAGTGTGTTCAGCTGTACGGGCCCAACCGTCTCTGTCACAACTGCTCCGCTCTGCTGGTGGGGTCAGGAAAACAGCCGCAGGCAATACGTAAACGGCCGCGTGTGTCTGTGCCAAGAAAACTTTATTGACACCGATGTCGTATCGCTTCGCGTGTCACAAAACAACCCTTCTTCTGAAATGTTTTCAGCCACGTAAACACAAACATCTCGGGGCGCCCGGCTGGCTCGGTGGGTAGAGCCCGTGACTCTGGATCTCAGGGTCGTGAGTTCAAGCTCCGCTTTGGGCGTGGAGCTCACTTTAAAACACAAAAAGGAGGGGTGCCTGGGTGGCTCAGATGGTTGAGCGTCCGACTTCGGCTCAGGTCCTGATCTCATGGGCTCGTGAGTTCGAGCCCCGCGTCGGGCTCTGTGCTGACGGCTCGGAACCTGGAGCCTGCTTCCGATTCTGTGTCTCCCTCTCTCTGTCTCCCTCTCACTCTCTGGCCCTCCCCCGCTCTCCCTCTGTCTCTCAAAACTAAAAATAAATAAATACATAAATAAATAACATTAAAAAAAGAAATGAACATTAAAAGAGAAAGGAGACGAAACATAAAGGTTTCAGTGCCACGCGTCTGTCTGCACCAAGAAGGCGACAGGCTGGACTGTGCCTCTTGAGGTGCTATAGCCTCCCTCACTTTCAAGCCTTGAGCTGCTCTCCAGAGGCGTGGGAAGGAGCCTAGAGATGCAGGCTTGTGTCAGTCTTTGAGACACTCCCGGAAGGTGCCGGATCTGGCCGTGCCTGCTGGATCAGCTGGTCTCATCTGTGGCTGTCACGCCAGGGGTCTCCTGGTGTCCGGCGGGCGGGGACCCGGAGGGCTGCTCAACACGAGGAACCACCTGGCCCCAAATGTCAGCGGGGCCGGCGGGGAGAGCCCAGTGCTAGGTCTCTCCCTGGACCTTTCCGTACCGTGAACGAAAAATTCCCATTTACACAAAAAAGCTGCTTTCGGTTGCAGTTTCTGTCACTTGCAACCAAAAGGTTGTAACAATGTGGGATATGAGACTCGAGTAGGGGGTTTTGGACACAGGAGTGCAGATGGCAGCTGGCCAGGGCTGGGGCGGGCCTCACCCCCACGGGGCAGAGAGCCCCCAGCAGGACGGAAGCAGGGTGGGAGGACAGGGGCTGGGCCGTGCTCTACTGTTCTATCCATTTCCTCGACGATCTGCAGGGAGGTTACGAAGACAGCGTGGGGCGCCCTCCCCTTGCTGTGCGTGTCTCACGTGAGTGGGGGACGTTTGTCACGGATACGTTAGCAACAAATCTCCGTGTGCTTAAGATTTCTTGGGGCGCCTGGGTGGCTCAGTCCGTGAAGCGTCTGACCGCGGCTCAGGTCGTGATCTCACGGTTCATGGGTTCGAGCCTCACTCACATCAGGCTCCACAACGACAGCGCGGAGCCTGCTTGGGATTCTCTCTCTCCTTCTCTCAAAATAAATAAACGTTAAAAAAAAAAAAGAACTTCCTTATTATATGATACGTATCGCAGAGTAAGTTACACGCCACAACTTCTTCATTACTCAGGACTTGTGTGATCTGTTTTGTCGACAAGATCAGGGTCCAGCAAAGCGTTCCCGGGAAGGGCCAGACGGTCACTATTTTTGGCTTTGTGGGTCACGTGGTCTTTGTCACTACTACTCGCTCGATGTGGCTGCGGGAGACAAACAGGTGCGGTCACGTGCCAATAAAACTTTATTTACAGGGACACCTGGGGGGTTCAGTTGGTCACGTGTCCGACTTCGGCTCAGGTCACCATCTCACGGTTCGTGGGTTCGAGCCCCGCGTCCGGCTCTGTGCTGACAGCTCAGAGCCTGGGGACTGCTTCCGATTCTGTGTCTCCCTCTCTCTCTCTCAGCCCCTCCCCTGCTCATGCTCTGTCTCTGTCTCTCAAAAAATAAATAGACACTAAAAAGAAAGAGTTCTGTAGTTTCCCCCTCATGTCCCTTTTCTGCACCAGCACCCCATCAGGACCCCACATGACACCCAGCTGTCATGTCTCCTCGGGCCCCTCTGGGGTGTGACAGTTGATCAGACTTCCCTTGAGTTTGAGGCCTGGACCGTGTTGAGGTTGGGTATTTTTTTTTTTAATTTTTTTTTTTTTAACATTTATTTATTTTCGAGACAGAGAGAGACAAAGTGTGATCGGGGGAGGAGCAGAGAGAGAGGGAGACACAGAATCGGAAGCAGGCTCCAGGCTCTGAGCCATCAGCCCAGAGCCTGACGCGGGGCTCGAACTCACGGACCGCGAGATCGTGACCTGAGCCGAAGTCGGACGCTCAACCGACTGAGCCACCCAGGCGCCCCGAGGTTGGGTATTTTAGAAAATGTCCCCTGACTGGGGTCTGTCCAGTGTTACTCTGTGGGTCAGGCCAGGGTGAGGGGTTTGGGGCGGAATGGCACAGAGGCCATGTGCCCTTTACGTCCGGTCACGTCAGGGGCCCCTGTCCACACGGCAGATCGGGATGGAGCCTGGTCATTAGAGCCGGGGCCCCTCCCTGACCCGCCAGCATATTTGTGACTTTGGGGTATAAGCACAGACGTGCTGTGTCAACCATCACCCCTCTCATTGCCAGCGTAGACTGTCTTCCTTTTAAGTTCTTTTTTTTAATTAAGTAGGCTCCAGGCCCAACGTGGGGCTTGAATTCAGGATCCTGAGATCAAGAGTCACGTGCTGACTGAGCCAGCGGCGGGGGGGGGGGGGGGGGGCCCCGGGGGGGGGGCCCCCCCCGGGGGGGGGCTTTTGGTTTCCCCCCCCGTTGGGGGGGGGGGGGGGGGTGGGGTCCCTTGAAGTTCTCCAAGTGCCCCAGACGTCCCTTGTCCCCCAGGAGCCTAGCCCCTGTCAGGCGTCTGGGACCTGGATGTGAGTCAGCCAGCCCCAGGCGCCCTGGAGTCCCCTTCAGGGCAGGGCAGGGCAGACCCAAGGTGAAGGTTCAGGAAGTACCAGCACAGGTGACCCGCAGTGCTCCGTGCTGGCTGCTAAGCAGGAGGACAGCCTGGGGAGGGCCAGCGCCTTGTGCCCTTTGGGGGATGTCCTGCCCCTCTGCAGCCTGGGACACCACGGGGCATGCTCTGATGCTCTGCTCTCTGTGTCCCTGGACTCGATCAGCATTGTCTCTCTCTCTCTCTCTCTCTCTCTCTCTCTCTCTCTCTCTCTCTCACACCCACACACACACACACACACCCGTCCACCTTGTAGCCCAACCCACTTCCTTCCTGCACTCACTCACCTGCGCCCTCCTGCACCCACACCGCCTCCTATGCCCGCTCTGCCCTAGCTGCATCTCTGTCCATGAGCCAAGCCAAGTCCCCCTCTGACTTGGGGCTGGGGGTGAGTACTGGTGAGGGGACACCCTGAAGGTCCTCACCCTCTCAGCTCTGGCCCAGCTCTTGCCTGGCTCACCATAGACCCTGACAGAAAGAAATGCAGAGTGAGGCTCCTTCGTCTGGCTTCGGGGCAGGAGCTCTGCCTCTTCAGACCTCTGTCTGGCCTCCAGAGGAGCGAGAAACGTGGCCCCTGTGTCCCGCCCCCTCCAGCCCCGCCCTTACCACCCCACCCCACTGCTCCATCACCTTCAGTGGCTCCCTACTGCCCGCAGGATACAGGCCTCGCCCTGGCTTTCCAGGCACACCCCCGCCCCCTTAGCCCACTCGGCCCTTTCCAGTCTCACTCCCTTGCTGCCCTGGACCCCTGCACACGCTCCCTGGATGCTTTCCCTACTTGGGGCCTTTGCACATGCTGCCTTCTCCCTGACAGTCCTTCCCCTCTTCCTTCTCCTTCCTGCCTGCTCACAGCCTTGCAGCCTCAGGGTCCAGCCCTCGCCCAGCCTGAGGTGCAGCCTTGGTGTCCCATTCTCAGTGCAGAGGTGGGGAGTCCTGTCTGGGGCGGATCTCAGACCCACCGGACAGGTTTGCTGTTCCCTGCAGTTGTCCTGGCTCAGAGGCAGCCCTGGTCGGCCTAGGCAAGATCCTACGCCGGCTCAGGCAGGGCCGGGAGGCAGCCAGCGCTGCCGGGGGACTTGCGAGGGCAAGTGGCAGTGGCAGGTGGGCCTTGGGTGTAGGGAGGTGGCTGGACAGGGCAGGGTCAGCTGGGGAGGCGGGCGAGGCCAGCAGGAGACAGGAAGTGATGCAGGAGGAGATACACACATGGCTGGTGCGACGTGGGCCGGCTGGTTGCTCCTGCCTCAGTTTCCCCTTCTACACCACAGGGAGGGCTGGAGAGGGAGGGCAAAGAGGGGCGCGGTAGGAGGGAGGGGAAAAGGGGGGGGGATGAGAGGCAGGAGGCGGGGCAGGAGCAGAGCCACAGGGGCTGGGGGGCAGCCAGGGGAAGTGGGTGCAGAAAGGAGAAGTGTGGTGAGGGACCCAGCGCCAGGAGGCGGGCAGGGAGGTGCTCCCACTGCTGGGGAACGCTGGGGCTTTCCAGAATGTGGAGAAACAGGAAGCACCCCGGCCCCGCCCCCACCCCCTGGGCAGGGCCAGGCCGACCCACCTGCCCCACCTCACCTGCCCAGGTCCGGGGTGGGGGTCTCCGCTCCCTGGGTGAGCCCTCCGCCTGCCTCAGTCTCCCAGTCTGCACGCTGGAGTCCTCCCCAGGAGGGAAACTGAGGGGTAGCCCAAGAAGCTCCCCATGGACCGACAGGGAACCCCCCCGGGGGACCTGACGTTGGGGTCTGACTTTTCTGCTGTTTGAAACAATCGAAAGGGCAAGAGTTGTCGCACTCTATGAGCACGCCTGTGCGGAAGGTGGGTCAGTCCCAGGGCCGTGCCCATTTGGCAGGTGAGAACACTGAGGTTCAGAGGGGCCCCTGGCCTGGCTCTGGGACGCCATTTCTGCTGTGGTCTCCCCACACCGGGCTGCCCAATCTCACCAATAGAAACAGGACTCCTGGTTTCGCCGGAGGCTACTTTCTTTTGCATAAGTATATCCCAGACACTGCGCGGGACATACTTAAACATGAGAAATTCTTCTTCACATACGTGGAATTCAAATTTAACTGAGTGTTCTGTATTTTATATGGTGGCCTACTTCCTCAAGCCTGGTTGAAATGTCTGGGGGGATATGTAGGGGGTCCCTGCATGGGACTGGGACAGAGGGAGGGCTTGGGGAAGGCTCTTGGACCAAAAACAGACCCTCACTGGACAGACCTCTGGTCTTCTGTGAGCCTTTTCCCCACCGGAGGAGGGGACCTTGGGCACATCTGATGAGAGCCGGGCGTGTTCCCACCCTCTGAGCGTGACAGCTTCTGCAGCCTGAGCCATGAAAGCTGGGGCTGCCCAGGGCCCCCATCCCAGCCTTTTATCACCATTAAACAACAACAACAAAAAAAATCCCTCCTCTCCAGACCTCCAACCTCAGGCTTCATCATCATTATTATCTCATAGAACGCTCATTTAGGTGGCTCTGTGGACTTTTGTGAGGAAAGATCCAGAAGTGCATCTGGAAACATTCATAATACCCAAACACAAGAAACTGTTCATTTTGCTATCTTAATAACCTAGAAGGTCCCCACCCCAAATTTACAGGTGGGGAAATGGAGGCACAGAGACATTAAGTAACTTTCCGAGGGTCACACAGCACACCGGCAAAGCCGCTGCCCTGCAGAGCCGTGTGCCTTCCGCTCTCCCGGGCTGCCTCTTGCAATTCCCTGGAAATCCCCAAATCTGACTAATTCCCTAGACATCCCCAGACTTGGCAGATTACTCCATGCTGAGATGGCTGGACCCACCCCGGCCTGGGCAAACTGCCCCCATTTCAGGCAAAATTACCCATAGAAACCTTGTGGTTTCCCGAGGTGGACGTGGCAGAGGTCAAGTCCATGCCTCCCTGCGCTCCGTGACCCTGCGCCGGCTACTGGACGGTTCTGCGCTGCCGTTTACCCGCCAGCAACACACAGGTAATAGCGGTCCTGACCTCGGAAGGTCATGGTGGGAACAGGGCCGGCTCTGTGGGTGTGTGACTCAGGGCTTTGCCCCGGCTCCGTGTTCAGGGGGACCCGTACTCCGTTTAATGCTCTGCTGTCGCCATATTGAAATCCTCACTATTTGAACGGGGGGCCCTCTATCTTCATTTCTCACTGGGCTCGACAGATTATGTGGCTGGCCCTGTGTGGGAGGAAATGGGAAAACACAACCGGAAGGCCATCTATCCCCTCATGTCAGCTTATTTGTGCTTTTGAATTTTAACTGTCGGTTGCTCAATAGGACTTATTTTCATTAGCTATGAAAAATAGTTTCAAAGTCAAGGCTACAACCCAAATTGCCAAAAACTACACATACCGAAGCAAAGCTCACTCTGAATAAATCATTTCTCCTCTCTCGACCTCAGTTTCCCCTGCTTCCTTGTAGGCTTGGCTACAGGTGGACTCTGACCTGGATTTTTGTAGGTCAAACGGGTTTTAAACAGACCCTTACAAGTCTGTGAACAGCTTTCATTTGCCTGGACTGCCCTTCCTACTCTTGTCTATCTGGCAACCTCCTACTTGAACTTCAAAGCCCCAGCTTCAATACCCCTTCCTCCATAACGTGTTAGGCAGAGACTTCAGCCCTCCCTGGGCCCCAGGCCCAGTCTTGCAGATGGGAGTGTCTGGTCCAGCCTCCATTCCCCCTAGATTGGGAGCTTCCTGAGGGCAGGCCTGGGAACTGAGTCCTCTGGAGCCCCAGCTTTGTTCAGCTCGAGACCAGGCAGAGACTGGAATCCGTAAGGGTTTACTTAATAAGTAAACAAGCACATGGGGAGGTAACTTCTAATTTCAGGGGGCTGGAATGGGCACAGGAGGCCTCTGGCTGGTGGCGAGGTGGGGCTTTCATTACTGACAACCCAGCTAGGGAAGGGGTGGTGCCTCCCAGACTGGATCTGCCTGAACCAGCCTGGCCCAGCCCACAGTGGGTCCAGTGGGTTCAAGTCACAGGAAATCTACAGTCTGTGCCAAAGTCCCACCCTCTTCCTGGCAGTGCAGCAAATCTGGCCTCGTTTGCATCAGGCCCCTGGGAGCCCTAACGGGGAGGGAGCCAGCTGGGGAGCAACCCAGATCCCAGGGCCTCTCTCTTGGGACTGGTCAGACCCCACCACTACTGGGCTCCACGCTGGGGCTTCTGATAGGTCCCAAGACTCCTCCTGGGGTGGAGACAGACTAATGGGCAGACAACTATTGGTGGGGAGGCAATTAAGGGAGAGCGCAGGACTGGGTGGGGGTAGGGCCGAGTCAGATGGTTTTTAGGGAGTATCTGAGGAGGGGGCTTTAGAGCTAACATCCGGATTATACGAGAGCCCCAGTGGCTTAAAGCTCAGGTGTGAGACTGCAGGGATGGAAAGGGCCCGGAGGTGGGAGTGATTCAATTTGATCTCCATGTTTGCATAGGAGGAAACTGAGGCTCGCGAGTAAGCCAGGAGCCGGGGTCCCAACATAAACAGGAGTGGGTGGGATTGGAACCCGTGGCCCACTGAGTCCTAACCCTGCAGGGCCCCCTGGGGCCCCGCCCACGACCACGCCCACTCACCCGCCCACTAGAGGCTCCGCCCCGCGGCATGACCGGAAGTGAGCGGGGCCCCCAAGATGGCGCCCGAAACCCGGAAGTGAGCGCGGCTGAGGCGAAGCTCGGAGAGACGGAGGCGCCGCGGGCTCCGCGCCCGGCCGGACCCAGGACGGAGGTGAGGCGCGTCTGGCCCGACCCTCGCTCCGACTCCGCCGACCCCGCCCAGCCCGAGCCGCGCTCCCCGGCCCCCCCCCGCCCCAGCCCCCCCCCCCCCCACCCCGCCCTCCGCCGTAAGCCCCGTGCGCGCTCAGCTGTGAGCCCTGAAGTCGCCCTGCTCCGCGACCCCCGACTCTGTGCTGCTGTGTGACCCCCCTTCCCGACCCGCCTCCGCGTGAACCTTGACCCCATCCTCCGCGGCGACACACCAACCTTTACTTCCCTCCCTCTTCGGTACCCCCGTCCCCACCCATTAGTGATTCCCTTACCCCTCCCTACCGGGACCCCCATCCCGCGCTCTTTAGTGATCCCCAAACTTTACTTCTTCGGTGACCTTTGACCCTGCACTTCTCGGCGACCCTCCAGCACTGTGTGACCACCCCCTTCACAACCGCTTCTCCGTCATTCCCTGACTGCCCCTTTTTGTGACCCCCCCCCCCCCCCGGCCTCCGCGACCCCAGCCCCTTCCTCCCTGGGTGCCTCCTGACCTCTCCTATGTTGGTGACCCATGACCCCGGGCTCCTTGGCGCTTCCTGCCCTCTCCTGCTTTCCTAGCGGCTCTGTCCAGACACTCCTGTTGCCCACGGCCTTGGGATGGGGGCCTTCCTGGGGTCGGCTGACTGCGCCCGGAGTGTTGGGTGGGAGTCTTGCCTCTGCTGGCATCGGAACCTGGCCTCCAAGGACAGGAGGACGGGAGGAGGTGGGCAGAGAGCTGGAGGTGGGCGGGTGCGGAAGGGGATGCCGCGGTGGGTCCTGCCCATGCCGGGCTGCTCCCCAGCACCCAGGTCCCTGGAGCAGGAGGCTGGGAGACCCAGAGTCAGGGAGTAGGGGTGTGGACAGCCACGGAGGAGCTCCTGGGAGGCGGTGGCTCCCTGAATAATGTGGTTAATGGTCTGAAGGGGAAGAAAATCTGAGTCTGTAAGATGTGTGTCTGGGGCACCCCTGGCTTCTGCTTCCCAGCACGGACATCGGTCCTGCCTGCCCTGAAGGACTTTCCTGCCTGGCCGCTGCCTGGCCGCGCTGGCTTGGCGCCATGTATTTGCACCCCACACAGGAGGGTGCCTGGCCTGGAAGCCGACCAAGGTGAAGCTTCATCTGGCAGTTTGGGGGGTAGTGAGTGTTTCATGGCATGGCTAGGGGGGCTGGTATAGGACAGGCTTCAGCTGGGAGCCTGCTTACCTGCCGCCGGGCACGGCGGATCTTTGGATCTTCCCCGTAGACGCTTAGGAAAGGCTGAAGGAAGATGGGGCTCGGGCCCCGAGGACTGCAGACCCTGCAGGGAGGACAGATGGCCACCTGTCAAAGGCACCGTACTCCAGAGACTGTCTGAGGCCAGTCTGGGTTGGGATGTGAGGCCTGGCCCTTCCTCCGGGGCTGGACCTGACCCTGTGCCTCTCTTTTCCCTCCCTGCCTGGCTGTGGGGGGCGCTGTGCAGTCGTGGACCCTTGTGAGCACAGCCGCTGGGTGCTCCTTTCTTGGACGCTGAGACCAGGGCCCACTGGGCAGCCTGTCTGTGTTCTTTCTTTCCAAGCACCCTGGATTTTCCCAGGGGAGGCCCCAGAGGTGGGTGAGTGCAGCCCAGAGCTGTGTGCTTAGGGCCACGGTCCTCTTAGGACATCCATTTCCAGAGGCTTCATAGAGAATGCTGAATATGAAGTCTGGGCCACTGGGTGGGTGGGCCAGAGAAGGCAGGATAGGTGAATGGCCCCAGGGTCTCACCTGGTCGGGAAGGTGCCGGCAGGTATGCAGAAGGCCCCCAAGCAGCCTGGCAGATGCAAGACCGCGCCCGCCCAGGGACAAGCCGCTGTGGGGACTGAGGGGAAGGCGTTCTGTGATTTCAGACGGGGGAGGGCGCTTTTGATTAGCTCTGAGTATCTGAGCAGACACCTATTCACACCTGCCCGGAGCCAGCATCTGCCTGGTGTGTGTGTGTGTGTGTGTGTGTGTGTGTGTGTGTATGTGTACACGAGTCTTAGAAGACGGGTGGGGGGACCAGATTTCCAGGAGAGCCTGTGGGACTGAGTGCAGCAGGGGGCTAGGTCCCTTGGAGACTGAGTGGGGTGGGGCCAGCCACTAGTGTGCAGGCAGCAGCCCAGAGCCAGTGTTCTCCAGCCGCGTGACCTTGGACCAGTCACTGCCCTGATCTGGGGGGACACCAAGGCTGGATTCCCGGGCCCTGCAGGCCTGGCCCCCACTGGGGCGAGACCAGCTGAGGCTGGCCCAGCTCAGTTCTAGCAAAGTCCCTGAGGCCCCTCAGCAGGGGCCAGGCCGGAAACGCTGACCGAGTGAGTTTGGCCGGGAATAAAGAGGCAACTGTGTCCAGTCCCCCAGAGGCCACCTCCCTCCCAGGATGGTCTCCTCTGGGTAACAGGCCTTTATGGCCGCGGGTGGGGGTGGGGACCTGCTTGTTCCTCTGCTGGTGGGGAATGTAACCTCAAGTACAAACACCGTGAGGCTGATGTGCAGAGTGGTGGGCACCCTCCAAGGTGCCAGCAGCGTCCAGGGTGTGCACGTGTGTGTTGGGTGTGGCGTGTGCGTGTGCGCGCCCACCTGTGAGGGTGCTGGGAGTGTGTGCAGCATGTGTCCTGTGACCCGTGCGTGCCTCTCCTGCGTGCCCAGTTGTGTACCTGTGCCCACGTGAGTGTGCTCTCAGTGCCGCGTGCGTTTGCCTGCACGCGTGTGTGTTTTGTATGTACGTGAGAGAGCGTGCGTCACGTTCGTGGGATTTGTCAGCGGCAGGCTTGGAGTGTCACAGCCAGGGTGTAGCAGGCCTCCCGGGGCAGCCAGAAGGCACAGTCACCCGGACCATCCCAGGCCTGGCCTTACTCCTGCTCACCTGCCGTCCGCCCGGCTCTGCCCGTGCCCAAGTGCAGGCCCGAGTCCTGGTGTCCATGACGTGCCTCGCGAGTGTGGGTCCCCTCTCCCCTGAGTGGGGTCCCTTGGAGCGGCCCTTTCCCCCGCTCCTGCTGTGCAAATTTCCTTCATCTTCTTGCCATTGGGGACAGCTGGCCCGCAGGTCCCCTGCTTCCCTTTCTGCCAGGCGGGTGACTCAGGCGAGGGCTGAGAACGTGATTTCTGATGCTCAGGCTCTGTCACCTGCTGCTCGGTCTTGCCAGGCCCCGAGGGGAGGCAGAGATAAGGCTTGTCATTTGTTTATGTATCGCCCCGCGGACGGACCCTGAACATGCGACGCTCAGGGAGGGAACCCGACACAAGAGGCCACACGGGGTGTGAGTCCATGTGTGTGAAACGTCCAGAGCAGGCTCATCCAGGGACAGGAAGGGGCTCGTAGGGGCCGGGGGCTGGGGAGGAGGTGGGGGTGAGGGGGACAGGGTTTCCTTTGGCTGATGGAATGTTCTGGCACTCGATAGAGGTGATGGTTGCACAACTCTGTGAATGTACTGAAAACCACTGAATTGTATATTGTAAATATGTGAAGTATATGGTTTGTGAACTGTGCCTTCACAGAACAAAACAGCAAGGCCTGTCCTTGGTCAGATGCCCATGTGCTGTGGCCTGGGGGTGAGCGGGTGTCGGGGAGCGGGCCCCTTCCAGCCCCACGAGGAAGACGGGAAGAGACATCTCCTCACTGTATGAAGGGTGGGAGCCGCCCCTGAACCCCAGCACTGTCTGGGACGTGCAGATGGACGTGGTGTGCAGTGTGCATCACGTAAGAAGTCCTGGGGGTGTTTGGACTTCTGATGTAGGGTGCCTTGGGCGGGAGGCCCCGGGGGAGCTCCCCCATAAAGCCTGGGGCCTGTAGGAGATAGGGGAAGGGGTGCTGTACTGCACTGTCCTGGCTGTCCTTCGACGGCCCTGATTGCCCGGGGACCTCCCTGCCGGGAGGCCAGGTGACAGCGGGGAGCGTAGTGACCCCAGGGAGTTGGTCCCATCTAAAGTCATCTGTGGACTCCTCCTGGGCCATCTGCAGGGGGTGCCCTCCAGCTGTGTGGTCCTCAGCATGGTGGGCGGGGACATGGCCCAGGGAGGCCCACAAAGCACCTGTCCTGTGGGGGGGTGGGGGGAAGGAGTTTGTGTGGCCCCTGCTGTGTGATGGCAGATTTGGGCTTTAGTCTGTCCCTGGGGGCTCGTGGTCTGTGTGCGTCTCAGGTGCCCCTGTGGAACCAGGTACCTGCTGGCCCTTCCCTAGGACTCCTGTCCCTAGAGCCCCATGGCAAGGGAGTCACCAGGTCTGGTGGCACTGAGAGCAGACACCCAGACTCCCCATTGGGACTGGCCTCTGTCTCCTTTGCTCCAAGGCCTGCTGCATTTCAAAAGCGACCTGTGCCGCACTCTGGAGGCAGGTCACCTTCATTTCCTTGCAGTCACAACCCAGAGGGTCAGAGGCCACTGACACAGGATATGGGGATGGCAGGAGGAAGGGAGCGGGTCTGCAGAGAGCAGTAAACCTTTATGGCACTGACTCACCAGGTGGGGCAGAAATCCCTGCCCTCGGGGTGGCCTGGGGGTGCCAGGAGTGGCGTCTTCCTCTGCACGTTGTAAGGTATGTTACATAAGGTACCTTCAGGAAAGGCTGCCCCCCCCCCCCGCCCCGACACCTGCACGTGTGAGTGGCAGGTGTGGACGTGGGAAGGTGGACCCGTTGACCTGCTCAAACTCTTGTCTCCCGCTGGGGTGCCGTGGGCATCGAATCTGTGTCTGGGTTCGCGCATGGTCTGCACAGGGCCAGAGCTCAGCAGCGTTTCTGGAAGGTCCTCCTCGGCCACTTGCCCTGAAAGCTATGAGGTGGGGGTGTAGCCACCCCCCCCCCCCCACGCCCCCGCCTAGTCCCAGGGTGGTTCCGAGCTTAGCACTTGTGGCCCAAGGCATCGGAGCCTCTCCTGGCATGTTCAGGCATGTGTGAGCTGCCCGGGGGCGTATCCAGGATTGGATCCTGGCCCTGTAGGTGCTCGGCCACCTGAGGGCGGGGCTCAGAGTGAATGAGCCCCTGGGTCCGTGCCGGGGACTGTCAGGGACAGGGGCGAATGAGCCCCCAGGTCCATCTTGGGGACTGTCAGGGACAGGGGCGAATGAGCCCCGGGTCCGTGTCGGGGACCATCAGGGACAGCCTTGCAGAGGGGTTCTGCATTGTCACAGGGGGACTGGGTGGTCCCACCCCCAGCACTGTGGGAACCTGCAGGAAGTCACCCCACATAAGGAGGGTGTGACATGACGGCTGGATTGCCAACTTTGAGAAATCAGGGGCTGCCACCCCCAAATCTGGGTCTGCCGCGTCTCTCAAAGAACCAGCCCATCTGGAAGCCCCGGGCCACATTCCTGCATGGTGTAGGCTGTGCTGTCCCAGCCGCCCCCCGCCCCCCCACCCGGCTCCTCTGAGGACTCTGGGAGGCTTCCCAGAGAAGGGGTTGCGGGGGGCTTCTGTTCTCCACAGACTGTTATTATGGGGGACACTGGGCCAGCCTGGCTGTCCGCTGGTCCGTTATGAGCTATGCTCTACTCGACTTGTGTGGTTGGCTCAGTAATAGTCCCAGAGACCAGGTCCCTCGAGGCCCCTGAGGTGGGGGTGACCCTGGATTCCCCAGGGACCCAGCATTCTCCCGAGGTCCTCAAAAGCAGAGCACCTTTAGGGGCGCCTGGCTGGCTCACTCGGTTAAGCACCCGAGTCTCGGCTTCGGCTCAGGCCACGATCTCACGGTTCGTGGGTTTGAGCCTTGTGTTGGGCTCTGTGCTGACAGTGGAGCCTGCTTGGGATTCTCTCTCTCCCTCTGTCTCTGCCCCTCCCCCCCAAAAAGGCAGAAAACCTTCTCACTGGAGGCTGAAGGGGAGTGAGAGGCCCGAACTTGAGGGAGGCTTCCGTGTGCTGCTGCCGGCGACAGGGACGCGGGCCTGTGTCCTGCGGACGCTGCGTCTGCCCGCGAGAGGGACCCAGCACGGAGCCCGGGCCTCGTGACGCCCAGAGCTTGGGGTTCCTGCTGCTGCGATTTGGGGGCCTCTGCCCTCTTCCCAGAGGCGGGCACGGCCCGGTGCCGGCGTTTGCTCGGGACGGGGCGTGTGAGACCGCGTGGCGCCACCGCCGTCCCCGGGACCGGCCCGAGCCCGGAGGAGCCCTCCCCCTCTCACGGGACACCATTTGCTCTTTGGGTTTGGGTGAAGGCCCCTGGCGATGGTCTTGCACCAGGCTGGCCCTCGGGAGCCTGAGGAGGGTGTGGACGGGTCAGGCCGCACACCTGGGACCGGCGTGACCCCGTGTGGGCAGCAGTAGCCCTGTCCTGCTCAGGGTTCCCTGGGGGCTCAGGAGACACCTGGCACGCCAGCCGGCCTGAAGCAAGCCCGACACTAGCAGAGGTGACAGCAAGCACCGGGACAGACAGACCACCCTCCGCACGGACAGACCGCGCGGGGCACGTCGCTGTCGAGGAACCGGGACGTCGGGCCGGTGGGCTTTGGCCCTAAAACCTGCTCGCGGGAAGAAGACGTGGGTGTCAGAGGAGACCACAAGCTCAGTGTGCACGATGCCTCTTAAAAACCGCGAGCAGGCGCAGACCTGAAGAGGCACTTCCCAGAAGAAGCCACGTGGGGGGTGCTCAGCGCCTGTAGGAGGTGTTGGTGTCGGGGACAGAGGTTTGAAGGCCTAGCCCCCTTAAGCGGCGGGCTGGGAGCACCGCTCCCGGTGGTGGGAGCGGGCTGGCCGGCAACAGCGGTCCCCGCCCGTGGGCAGGTGGGTCGGTGCAGCACCGTGGGAAACCATTGGACCACACCCGGAAGTGAGCCCCCTCGGGCTCAGGGGGCCCCTCCCAAGACCCAGACTCCAGCGTCCTCAGCCATGACCGAGGAGGCTCCCTGTTCCGGTCCCCATTCCCCTCTGGGCCCTTGGATGGGTTGTGCAGGGCTGTGTGCCCCCAAAGCTGTGCCCGTGGGGCTGGCAGAGCACCCTCGCTGGCCTCCCCGGGGCTGCCGTCAACCCGGCGTCTGTCACAGGCTGCTTTATAAAGCGCCCGCCCCGCCGGGGGCTGTCCTTCCACCCTGACCTTCGTGGGCCGTCACAGGCGCTGCTGCTGACTTGGCCAGGCTACCCTGGACCCACGGGCTGGGGTCTGTGGGCACACGGCCGGCAGAGGCGCTGCCCGGAGAGGCGGACGGATTGCCGCAGGCAACCCCGAGGCTCCCCCAGAGCTCGGCTCCAGGCTCTCCGTGCCTCACAGGGTGTCGTCCCGTCCATCTGGGGTCGGTCCCGCTTCCCCGGATGCAGTTTCTTGCCCTCCTGGCTGGCCCTTGCCCGGGCGAGCGAGAGAACACTGACACAATGCCGAGTGCTCCGCCGGGCCGGGTCTGTCGCCCCCGCCTGGCCCCCCCCACCGACCCCAGGTGGCGAGCGGGGCCCCGCGTGCTGCTGTCGCTCCTGGGCGTCAGGTTGGGGTCACGGGCCTGTGGTGTCCCTCCCGCCGGAGCCACCTGCACTTTCTGTCCACTTCCCGGCCTCGCACCGAGCCGCGTGCTGACCACGCAGGCCAGGGCCGGGGCGTCCGGGCTCCCCGTCCAGCCCGGTGTGGCCGCCGCCCGTGCTAGCCAGAGCTCGGCCCCCCAGGCGAAGGTGTGCGGGGGCGCCGGGCCTCACGTCCCCGCAGGACGGCAGGACCGCACATGCGGGAGCCCCTCAGTTGAGATGTGGCCCCTGGGGAATGGGGTCTGGATGGGCCTCTGGGGGCCCGTTGAGAACAGAACTGGAAATTGAACCCCTGGACAGCTGTGCTCTCAAATGGGGATTCTGGGCCAGCCCACCTTGTCCTTGTCTCAGATGCAGGGGCTCCCCCTTCCTGCCCTGCCTGACCTGGGCACCGGGCGCCGGGGCTCCTGCCCTGTCTTCGGCATCTCAGAGCTGTTGCGTTCCGGATGCCTCCTAGGAACTCTAGAGATCCGAGGTCACGTGCTTGCCGCCAGCCTCGCCCAGAGCTCCTGGTCGGCAGTGCTCCCGGGGTCACAGAGACTCGGACTGAGGGTTGGGGTGGCTCCAGCTGGGGTTTGCTTTCCCCTCCGGTCAGAGTGTGCTGGGGTGGCCTTGCCAACTGACCACACAGTGGGCCGCTTAAACCACGGAGCTTTATTCTCTTCCGGTCCTGGAGCCCAGAGGTCTGAGGTCAAGGTGTGGCAGGGCCTGGGCTGTGACCCAAGGTCACATGGCCATCTCCTCTGTGTCTGTGTTTGAATCTCCCTCGTATAGGGGTACCAGTCTTTGCAGTAGGCCCACTCTACCCCAGTAGGACCCCATCTTTGCTGATTGCATCAACTAAAACCCTATTTCCAGGCGAGGCCCCGTTCACAGGTTCCCAGTGGATGTGAATTTAGGGAATGGCCGTGGCCCGCACCTCTCCTGCCCCATTGCTGGCACCCTGTCTGGCCCCCGCCCCCTTTACTGTTTGCCTGCCACTCTGGCCTCAGCAGATGAGGGAGGCAGGAGCCCCCACAACGTCTTCCCTGGGGACCCTAGCCCCTCCCTCCCCTTCCTTTTCGTCCTTGGGCCCAGAGCACCCATGAAGGCCACTATTTGGGGGGGTGCGTTCCCTCGGAGGGTCTGGGAGAGCTGAGCTATGCCTGGAGCCCAGGTAGGATCTCTGCTCTGGACTGGGGCCCCCAGCACAGGCCGTGGGGTCTCCCCTCCACGTGGAACCCTGCCTGGCTGCCTGCCTCCTTCTGACACCTGCACAGCTCATCTTGGCTGGGCCCCTCTGTCTGGGAGCAGAGGAGTTCTCTGGATGCCCCTGCCCGTGTCCCTTCCTGGGCACCCCCACTGGGACAGCCCCAGGCCGGCTCTGACCCGTGGCTCCCCATCCGTCGCTCGGTGTGGAGTCCACGGGCACACCCTCCCCAGACAGTCCTGGTTGGCCAAGTTGGGGTCTCATCAGGCCTCTGGATTTTACCAGGGCCTCTGCCCTGAGAGCCGAGCCTCAAAGAGCCCTGGCCAGCCTCTGTTGGGCCCCCGTCCCCCCCACCCTCCCTCCCCCACCTGACCCCTGCTGGTATCCCTGGATCTTCACTCAGAGCCAGGTGGAAGGACGGCCAGAGAGGCCACCGTCTTGTGCCCTGTGGGAGGCCAGCCAGTCCCTGCTGCCCAGAGACAGTTCCCGGGGTGGGGGACGACGTCGTCCTGGCCTGGCGGGGTCCAGACAAGGTAACAAGTGGGAGCGGGCAGGCAGTCTGGGCAGCCATCAGGGTCGGGACAGCCTGCTCACAGCGTCTGGGGGGCAGGCCCACAGGGCTGAGGGGGTTGGCAGAGAGGCTGGGTGCCTGCAGGTGCCTGCCGGCCGGGGCGTATGAGAAAGACGGGCTCTTCCAGGCCTTGGCCTCCCTCCATGCTGCGCTGCCCCGTTGTCCTGTCTGGGCCACTGATTCCTTGATCTTTTTCTTTCACAATGACTCATTCGAAAACCTGATCTCAAAAGGAAATTGTCTGAACACAAACCACGATTGTGAAGCGTAGGCCTCTGTGAGCACCCACGCTTCACCTGTCACGGGATGTTCTAAAAATACACGCCGGGCCCACCACATGGGTGCTGAGCTCTGACCCAGCGGGCCAGCCTTTGTTACCTCCCCTCGTGCCCCAAGACCCCACCTGGTACTCGCGGGGCTGGTCCTGGGGCAGCTGGAAAGTCCCAGGCATGCAGCGCGTTGGTGCTCTGGGGTCCGGGGCCTAGGGCAGGGTTCAAAGGGCAGGAGGTAGGGGAGGTCAGCAGAGGCCAGAAATCGGGGGGTCAGGACAGCTGGAGTCTGAGGGAACAGAAGGAGGGCTGTTTGGGGGCTGCCCCAGGGCTTTGGGGGGATGGGGGAACAGGAAGCCTGAGGCTGTGGAGGTGCCGCAGCGGTGACAGGTAACACTGGCCCCCGGGGGTTTGGAGGAAGGGGGCACTGTAGGGTGGCCTCTGGGGGCCCGGGGTGGTGGTGGGCACAGTGTGAAATTCATAGTGTAAAACTGGGTCTTTCAACGTGTACAATTCAGCGTTTTCCACTATACAATGTACGAACATCCCCGCCACCTAATTCCAGAACCCCGCCCCCAGCCATCACCCCCACTCCTCCCGCGGCCCCACGAGCCCCGCTCCTGTCCGTGGATGGGCCTGTTCTGGACGTTTCATACACGTGGACTCACCCCGTGTGGCGTCTGGTGTCGGGTTTCCTCCCTGAGCGTCATGCGTTCAGGGTCCGTTCGCGGGGCGGCGGGGGTGGGCGCCTCGCTCCTGCTCGGGGTGAGGGATGTGCGCGTGCGCGGTAGATGCACCTGAGGGGCGTGCGCGTGCGCGGTGGGCACATTGTGTTATCCACTCACCGGTTTACGGACATTGGGTTCTGCCATCCTCACACCGTTGTGACTCACGCTGCTGTGAACGTGTGTGTATAGGTTTCATGTGGATAAGTATTTTCGTTTCTTCTCGGGTTCCTGGGAAGCTGCCCACAGCACCACCGTGCTCCTTGGCCTGTGGCCTCTGGATGGTGCTTTTCTAAAGGGGCAGCCCAGGGCTCAGTGGCTGCAGAGCCTGGAAGCACCTGTTTGTGGGAGGGGTTCAGCTTCACTCCGGGACACGTGGGGTATGGACAGGGTTTAACAGATGGCCTCAGGTGGGGGACACATCTCGAGCACCTGCTGCAGAGAAGGGGCGGGCGGTCGAACCCCAGGGCTGAGGGGATGCTGGCCAATGCCTGTGGTCAGCTCTATGTTTCCTCTGTTGAATTAAGGTCATTCCTGCCTGCCTTCTGTCCCAGGTGCGGGGGGCAGAGCCCCCTCGAGGGGTATCCCCCAAATCCAGGAGATTTCCTGGGGCCTCAGTGAAACCAGTGGTCACCTAACTGGTCCCTGGATTGCTGGGGCCTTGGGCTCTGCTGAGTGCCTGACCAGCTTTGCCCATGTACCTCCAAACAACTCAGTTCTCCTATTGAGCAAAACCGGGGCTCAGAGGAGCTGAGGTGTCCCTGAGTTGTCAAATAATAATCCAGTTGTTAGAAGGCTGAGCTGGGTTTGACCACATCTGCCTGAGCCCGAAATCTTTAAAAGGAAGGGCTGAGACCCCAAATCACCGAGTAGCTGTGTGTTTATGGAGCGAGACCTCAGGACTTCACACTCCCGGCTTCCAGGTCTGTGTCCCACCAGGTCCCCAGCCAGGAGCCTGGAGGGCACAGGCCGGAGCAGGCCAGGGCCACCGAGGCAGGGGGAAGTGCCGTCTTCCCGGCAGGTGTGAGCCCGTGGCTCGCCCAGACCAGTGGAGGCGAGCAGGGCAGCACCAAGGCTTGGAGCTGGCTGGAGCTTGGCCCCACGGGCCCCTTCTCTGGCCAGGAGCTTGGGGTGAAGGCAACCCCTCCCCACCCCCTGAGGGATTGCATAAGCTGCCCGTGTGCGGACAGTGATTACTGGAAGTCCCGAGGATTTCTTCATCCAGGGCTTGGCCGGGAGTGGCAGCTGCCTCCCCTTCCTGCCCCCCTCGGTGATTAATGTCCTCAGCCACTGCCTGACTGAGGAGCACAGGGGCCGGCCTAGGGTCCGGGCTCAGCCAGGAGCAGTGGTGCGGGGCGGGGGGGGGGGGGGGGGGGCCGGGGAGCCTAGGCCACAGTCCACGGGGCAGATGGAAATCGTGTGGGAAATCCTGTGTATCTGTTGTCGGCTCTTATGGCAGGCATGTTCCCGGCTGGGTCTGCCTGCATTTGAGAACAAGAACATTCTCAGTGGGGATGCTGTGTGTCCTTACCACTTCCTGGCTCAGCTTGGCCCTGACTCCCCCAGAGCCCCTTCTGCAAACCTGCTCTGGCTGCAGGGGGACAGGACTGGCCCCCAGCCTGGAGGTGCTTGCTGAGTTGGACTTTGCCTCACAGCCTCAGACATGCCAGGTCACAGAGCCAGGCCCGCGGGATCAGCTGAGTCTCTGCTACTCGCTGTGGGGCCCAGATGGCCGGAGCATCCCCCCAGGGCCTGAGCTGGTTGCGTGATGGGCAGGGAGGGAAAGCGGTCGGGTGGCCCAGCCTCACTGGAAGGGCTGCCACCGTCCTGGAGATCTGTCCCCGGGGCTGGTCTTTCTGTCTCAGGCCCCTCTCTGTGGCCAGGAGCCCCACTTGGGGGGGGGGGGCTGCGTGCGCTCCTGTCCCGGCAGCCGAGGGGTTGCTCGAGCACCCTAGCACGCTCAGGCTGAGCTGGGGTCCGGGCCCCCTCCCTGCGCCAGCACAGCCCCCGGGAAGAGTCCAGGAACCCAGAGGGGCGCCTGTCACCGCTGCGACATTGGGGGAGCCTCGGCTCACACCCTCCCTCCCGTATCAGGGGCCTGCTGTGCTGACCCCACCCCCTCGGCGCCAGCCTCGCAGGGACTCCTCAGAGGTTGACCTCGGGATGTGCCGTCTCTCCCCCCAGGTCATGATGCCGCCGCCCAGGAGCAAGAAGCCCAGATAGACGCCTCGGCGGCCTGGGTCGTGGAGCCGCCCGATGCTGGCAGTGGGGCCCGCCATGGACGGCGAGTTTCCTCAGCACGAACCCCCGCCAGCGGGCGGCATCCTGTACAGCCCGCCGCCGCTGCAGACCCCGCTGTGCGGGTCCGGCGTCCAGGTGAGCCCCCGCCATCCGCGGTCGGCCTCGGGGCGGGACGCTGCCCTCGCGGTCGGGTGCGGCCGCTGCTCCCCTTTCCAGGGCCTCGAGCAGACGTCCCAGTCCCCGGCCCGGCAGGGGGACGCCTCGGGGTGCCGTCAGGTCTGTTTGCCAAGGCCGTGATGGGCCCTCAGGGAGACGCTCAGGCCTGGGCTGCCGCCGCCTTCCCTGCAGGACAGGGGCTGGGGCCTCTGTGACGTGGACTTTTTTACCAAGGTTTCCTATTTTCAATTTAATGGACTTTGTGTCTTAAGCAGTTTAGGGTTTATAGAAAAATTGGACAGAAAGTTTCCACCTCTCCCACTTTCCCCATCGATAACGGTTTTCATTGGCGACCCTGCTGAGTTATCACAACGGGTGAGCCAGCACCGAACGTGACGAACCACGGTCCACAGCGGACACGAGGTCGCTCCCGGTGCGGCACACCCCGTGGGTTCGGACGAATGTCACGGACACCTGCCCACCACCACGCTGTCGTCCGGAGTAGACCCACGGCCCTGAAACTCCTGTGCTCCTCCCATTCACCCTCCCCCACCCCGGCAGCCGTGCCTCCGCGGTCCTGCCTCGTCCAGAGCATCCCGGACTGGGAACCACCCCGTGTGTCGCCTCCTCAGCCTGGCTTCTGTCACCGAGTGCTGTGCGTCTGAGGCTCCCCCGTGTCTCTGTGCGGCTCGATGGCCCGTTTTTAGTGCCGAGTAACATTCCCTCGTCTGGGCCGGGCCACTGCGTGTTTATGGACCGGTTTACCTGCTGGAGGGCGTCTCAGGTCCTGACAGCTAGTGAAGTATCTCAAGTAGTAAAACCACCACAGGTCCCAGCAGCTGCAAAGGGCCCCGTGGAGAGAAGAGTTCAGAATTGTGCACCAAGTCAGGCCTGGAGCCCCCCCGCTCCCGGTTTCTGGGGCGAAACCAGGGTTCTTTCTCCTGTAGAAAAGCAAATGGTGTTTCTGAGTAGAGAGACTCGAGCTGCCGGGAAGGGAGGGAGAAGGGTGTCGGGACACAGTGGCAAGGGGTGCACGTGGCTGGGGCTGCCACGGGGTCCCTCCTTCAGGAAAGCGTCAGCTGCCGTCTGCCCCTCGGTCCTGCTGGTTTGGGGCCGGGAGGAGGGCCGGGTGGCAAGAGAGAGCAAGGATCGAGCCTGGGTTTGAGAGGAGCCGGGAAGTGGGCCGCTGGGGTCAGGCTAGCTCAGGGCCCGATGCCCAGAACCATCAGGAGGAACCTGGGAAAGCAGAATTCGGTCTCCGTCCAGATGTGCCCACGTGGTACCCTCACGTAAGAGGCGCGGGACACAAGTTGTGTAGGTGAGCCATCAGTCTGGGGAAGGCAGAAATGAGTTACCCCCGAAGGTAACACTTCCAGGCCTCGGCTGACGTCCAGCGCCTCTGGCCAGGGTCCCAGACGTCACCGTGTGCCTCCTCTCTCTCCCTTTCCTGTTGGAGCTGTGTCCACACGTCCCCTGACCCTCCGTGTCCCCCTGCTCCCCTCTGAACTTCTGCCCGCGTCGTCATGGCGATGCCTTCCTGTTCCCCACGTGCCATCTGGCCCCTGGCAGTCAGTGTGTGGGCTCTATGTCCCGCCACTTTGTAGTCTCAGAGCGTGCTTTGGTCATTCTTAACAGCGCTGCAGGACTCCTTCTTGTCGGCATCCCATAACTTGCTTAATGATTTCCCTATTGTTGGGCCTTTGGGGTGATTCCAGTTTCCTGCTGCTATAAATAGCACTGTGTGCCCCCCCCCCCCCCGTCCCCATGGATTGGGCAGGAGGGTGTCCTTCTGAATCAATTCCTGGGTCGGAAGGAGCACTGGGTAGGGTCACAGATTCTGGGCTGGGGCCACACCCTCTCGATGGTGGCCCGTATGCCGACGGGGAGGAGGGGGCACGCCTGGGCTGCCGTGGGGACCCATGGCAAGGGATGTGCCTCTCCGAGCCCGACTCTGGCTCTTTCTGAGGCTGGGCCACTCCTCCCCAGGCTGTACACTGAGCCTGTCCCTGGTGGGCTACCAGCTGTGAGGGCTGCCCCCTACCCGGGCCACTCTGGGTGCAGCTCCCGCTGACGCTGAGCGTGTATGTGGTCGGTGTGGTCAGGATACTTGGTGCCACTCCCCTTCATCTGTCCTGGCTGGGCTGAGCCACCGTCAGGAGAAGGAGACCTACCCCAGGACTGCCAGTGTCATTGAGGTGGCCAGATTTAGCAACTGAAACTGCAGACATTGAATGAAACGTAAGTTTCACGTAAACGCAAGTGACATTTTAGCGTGTGTGTTCTATGCAACATTTACACTAAAAATTGTTTGTCGTTTATCAGAAATGCCAATTTCACTGGACACCCTGTATTTTATGTGGCAGCCTTATTTTATCTGCTGCCCTAGTGAAAGTGTTCTCTTCTTACATCAGCTTCCAGGTGGCCTGGGCAGCCTTGGATTAATGTCCCAGGGCCTGCCTCTCCCCAGGAGAGGCCAGCCTCTCCGTCTCCACCTGAAATCCCCAGGCAGGCTCGAATGGGCTGGTAGGGGTCAGGCATCCATCTCTGGACCGATCATGTCCCAGGGGCCTGCCCTCTAAAGGCAAAGACGTACCTCTGGCCTTAAGTGGAAAATCCCAAGGAAACCTCTGATTGGCTGGCTGGGTTCAGGGGCTCCTCTCTGGACCAATCATGACCCAGGGGCCTGCCCTCTAAAGGTGTGGCCACCCTTCCGGCCTCAAGTGGGAAAGAGCGAGGTGGGCTCTGATTGGCAGCTGTGTGGTGCCCCTGAGCTGGGGGAGGAGTGACCTCCCACCCTCGGGCTTCCTGGCTGAAGCCCCAAGATCCTAGAAGACCTGGGGTTCTGGGTGCGGCGGAGAAGGTTGAGTAAATGAAGGCC
The DNA here is from genome assembly GCF_023721935.1 of Panthera uncia. Classification (NCBI taxonomy): domain Eukaryota; kingdom Metazoa; phylum Chordata; class Mammalia; order Carnivora; family Felidae; genus Panthera; species Panthera uncia. The sequence goes on along the minus strand of NC_064816.1, from coordinate 544,644 downwards.
CTCCACCGCCGGGAGCCCCCTGAAGCCTTGAGGCCGGCCCTGCCTGCTGTGTGCCCACGGTGCCACGTGTGCGCCTGGGATGGTCTATGCCAGTTCATTGAAGCGGCTGAGTATGGTCTCTGCTGTGGAAGTGTTCCGGGAGTGCCCCGGAGGGGGAGGCTTCCACGGCGATTCCTCCATGATTCCTCCAGCCTTCGTGCTGGAGCTGCTCTTATCTTACAGCCCGGGCAGACGCCAGAAGAGCAGGCACAGCCCCTTCGCGGGGCGTGCGTCTCTCCTTCCTAAGTTCTGGCTCTCTGCGGCTGGACGTCTGGCCACCGACCGCCCTGCAGGGGTGGGGTGTTGGGGGGAAACGCACAGTGATGGGAAGTCAGGGCCGGCTCCTCCCTCCCAGACACAGGCGCCATACGTAGAAGGGCGCCTGGTCTCCCCGCCATCTGGGCTGGTTCCGGGCCAGCTGTCGTTCACGGGTCCCGTGAGCGGGAGGAAGCGGTGGCTGCGGGATCGGTTCCCGGCGGCCTCGCTGAGGAGCAGGACCCGCGTGGACCAGCGGGAAGGCCGCTGCGCTTCCGTCTCTGGACGTGCCGTCTGGCAGAACCAGCTAGGACGAGTAGGGGACAGTGACGGCCGCCAGCAGGCCTCTCCCCACCGCTGGTCGGGGACCTCCCCGACATGGTCCCATGTGGGCCGCATTGTGGGTTAGGGGAGGGACCCCTGCTCGGCAGGCTGTGTGTCAAGGTGGGACGAGCCACTTCTTTCGTACGGAAGGCGGGGGGCGTGAGTGTCCACAGCCCTCCACTCTGAGTCGGTCCGGTCAGAGCCCAGTGCAGGGCCCCTCAAGTCCCCGCTGACCTCAGGCTCATTCTTCCAGCCTGCCATCAGTGTTTCTCAAAGCAGGCTCCCCAGGACCCCTACCTGTGCTGCACTCTTGGGCCAGACAGGCTTGGGGGTTTCCAGGAACACCCTTGGCCAGAGGGAGTTCTCAGAAGGCCAGGCTCTTGTCCCTTCTCCCCCGTCCCGGGAGGGGGCTGGGGCGGGGACCGGTCCTTGGCGCTGGTGGGAGCCCCTCTAACAAAGTCCTCTTTGCCACACGGGCGCCTCCCTCGGGGCTGGATTGGAGGGGGGAGCTCATGAGGCCTTGCTTCTCGCCCAGTCCCACCCTGCGCTTTCTAGAACGGGGGGCCTCCATGCAGAGTCCCTGGCCCACCAGCACGCCTGGATCCTGTGTGAAATGGGGGCTCCCGGTCAGACCCTCGGATGGGCTGCCCAGGCCCCTTCAGGGGTTCTCGAGGCACTCCAGTCCGGAGGTGGGTCACACCTACCCACCCCCGCCCTGCCCACAGAGAGGCCTACAGCAGCGGCACACCAGGCCCGGGCCCGAGCCCTTCACGGGTGTGGACGAGTTCCCCTCGGTGGGCTCTCCCATGCCGATGGGCAGACTGAGGCCCCGAGCTGTCAGGTGGTTAAGTGACTCCTAGGTGACCCAGGTGGGACGCCACAGGGTGACGTTTCTACCTGGACGGGGTTGCAGAGTCCTCACCCCCTCCTCACCGAGGAGCCCCCTGCCCCTTCCACAGGGCGGCCCCTCCTGACGCTCTTGGTCTGTTCCAGAACACCATGCTGCACTACCCGTGGTGGAGCCCCTTCTCGCCCACGCCGTACCCAGCCTTCTCCAGCGAAAGCCAGTAAGTTCCTCTGGCCTCCAGGGTCCGGGCAAGCCCTGCCACGTCCCGCTGGGTGGCCACAGTGCCCTCGAGGCCTTCCGTGGCTCTGCAGCCACTGGTTAAACAAAACTAGAGCTCGTGGCAAGTGAGGGGCTTCAGTGTCCTGCTGAGGGGGCCGTGGGCTGCGCCCTGGCCACACGGAGGCAGCCGAGACTGACCGGCCGTGACTTGTCTTAGAAAGAGCCCGCCAGGAAAAAGGGCAAAGGTGGGAGGGATGAAGGATCCTGGGAGGGCTCTGTGGGTACCCTCTGGGCAGGGGGTGGCCCTGGGCAGCACGGGAGAACTTTGGGGGCAAAGGAGCGGGGAGGGCACTTGCCTGCAGAGGGCAATGGCGACCTGGGTTTTGAAGAGTCAGTAGGAGTTTGCCGGGGGAGCGGGCCCACAACCAGGCCGAGGAATGGCCTATGGAAAGGACCCAGAGCACGGAGCCAGAGGCTTGAGGTCTCTCCGGGGCACTGTGTTCCGGGACGGGGGCACGGGGGCCTCTGCTCCGAGCTGAGTGTCTCGGATGCCAGAGCCCTCCCTTAGGCTCCCGATGGCTGACCTTCCCTGTCTGCCCGCAGCCAGTTCATGAACTCCACCTCCTTCATCGTCAGCCAGCCCTGCGCGGACACCAGCTGCGGACCTTCCGCCGCCACCCCCAGCTTCCTGCCAAAGACAGGCGACTTTCCTCAGGTAGGGACCTGGAGCCAGAGTCACCCTTCGATCCCCACGTGCTCCCGGAGGCCCGTGCCACGCACTGGTGGCCTTGGCCGGGCCCCGGGCTGGGCTCAGGGCCGCATGGAGCCCCGGCTTGTACTTGGGAATAGCCAGTGCTCCCCTCTACTGCAGGCCTGGCCTGAGGGCTCCCGACTCACAGCCACGCCCGCGTGGGCCTGTCAGGGCGGCTTCCGGGCAGCGCGAGAGCTGGGCTAGGGGCCACGCCTGTCCGCGTGCTGCTCACGCCCCCGCCGTGGGTTGTGGGGCGGTACCGTGGAGCATCTGATCCGCTTTTCCCAGACCTTAGCGCCTTCCTCTCCTGGGCAGAGGCCCCCGTGCCTGCTCCGTCTGGGTGCCTTACTTAGCATCTCGGCAAGGGTCCGCCGTGTTCCCCGCGCCCCTGGCCAGAACGACGTTCCGTCCGGCACAAACCCCGTTGTTGGCATTTATGTCCCCAAACAGCAGCTATTTGGAGAGCGTCACCCACCCAAACCGAAGGAAGAGATACGTGTGATCTCTTTTTTTGGAGAATCGGGGGACCCTCCCCGGCAGGTGTCTCTAATGGCACGCGACTTCTCTGGCGGCCCGGACACCGGGCCCCGCAAGAAGATCCGTGGGAAGGAGCCCAGGGCGATCGGAAGCTGGGGCTGGCAGCAGCCGGGCAGCGTGGTCTCCCTGGGAAGTTTGGAATCCATGGCCCCAGTGGTTTCGCTGTGGCACGCAGTTTGGGAACCGGCCAGCTTGGAGGGCCCCAGAGGCTCAGCTCCCCTGAGCCTGTTTTCCCTGTAAAGTGGGGGCCTGTGGGGGTGGCAGTCTGGGAGGCTGTGGCTCGGACCTGTCAGCTCAAACCCGCTAGAGCCAGACAAGCGCAGTTCAGGAGGCTGGCCGTTGTCCACGCGGCCTGGCCGGGCAGGGATCTGGAGCCTGGACCAGTGTCCCCCAAATCCGGGTCCACCCAGAGCCTCGGAATGAGACCGTTTTTGGAAACAGGGTCTCTGTGGGTGTCATTTCGCTGAAGATGGAGATGAGGTGATCCCAGATCATGATGGCCCTAACCCTAAAGGAGGAGAGACAGACACAGAGGAAGCACGTGACCCCGAGGCAGAGTGAGCCACGCGGCCACGAGCAGGGATGCCAGGAGCTGGGCGAGGCAGGAGGGGCCTCCCCTGGAGCCTCCCAGGGATCGCGGCCCGTGACACCTTGACCTGGGGTGTCTCCCCCGCAGGGCCATTGGGGCACACCGGTGTGTTAAGTCCTCCCTCTCCATCTGGGACGCTTTGTGGCCGCCCAGGAAACGACTTGGCCAGGCCTGGAGGAGATGGGAGCACAGGGGCCCCCCTGGCCCTTGGGGGCGCACGCCGGCCTCCTCTGGCCCCCAGACCTCCCAGGGTGAGGAGTCAGTGGGAGGGGGATGGGAGGGCCCTGTGGACGGGGCCCCGTCCCGCAAGGGATGCCCCGGCCCCTCTGTTTGGCGGCCGCCGTCGCCCAGCCCGGGACGCAGCTGGTCCGTCCGCGGCCCGAGACCCTCTCTGGCCTGCCGTGCCTCGGGACTGGCGGCCCTGCCTGGCTCTGAGCCCCGATGAAGTTCCTCCGCACGTGTCCCCGACACAGCTCCACATCCAGACGTGGCGTCCCGTGATGCTGACGCCCACGCTGGGGCGTCACCTGCCGCACGGACGGGGAAGCTGAGGCTCGGGTGCACGCAGGCCCCGCCCCAGTAGCCCCCCCACCGCCGCCCTGGCCCCAGTCCCCCGACGGTGTCTCATGTACTCGGCTTGCACAGCTGCTCCTGGCTCTGCCCGGAGCAGACACGCTTTCTTCCACCAAGACCCCCTCGGGGCCACCGCTCCCGTTTCTCATCACGTGCAGGGGAGCTCAGCTGCCTCCATCCCACGGATACCTACTGAGCATCTGCTGAATGTGGCGGGAGCCTACCCTGCCGGGGGCACCTTGAACCCAGATCTTTTTTCTAAAGCCGCTTCTTCAAACAAGATCTCACCCCGTGCCAAGTGTGGGATTGACAGATGTGAGACCAAAGTTCAGATGCGGTGAAGGGTCTTGAGGCCCTGTGGGTCTCCATCACCTCCCTCGTGACCCCTGGGCCTGTGAGCGAGGACAGGAAGGGGCCAGACCGAGCTTGGCATTCGAGGCCCTTCACAGCTGTGCCTCAGCCAGTGGACCCACCACAGACACCCTCCGTTCCTAACTGACCAAATAACATCACCATGGTGACAGGCAAAGGGACAGCCTCAAAGACGTCCCTGTCCTGATCGTGGGACTGGGGACCTATCCCCTCACGCAGCAGAGGGGACCTCGTCAAGGCCCCCGAGGCGGGGGTAACCCTGGGTGCTCCGGGGGGCCCGGAGGCCTCACAAGGCCCTCTCGAGAGGGAGGCAGAGGGTCAGAGGCAGAGAGACAGGCAGACCCCGCGCTGCTGGCCGTGAGGATGAGGAGGGGCTGTGGTCCCAGGATGCGCCCCCTCTGGAAGCCATAAAAGGGGGGAGAGGGCTGTCCCTGGGGCCCTGGGGAGGAACATAGCTCTCCGTTTTGGACTTCTGATTTCCAGGACCATAAGGTAATAAGCGTGTGCTATTTTAAGCCATGAGGTTTGTGGTAGTTCATTACAGTGGCAAGAGGAATCTGATGGACCATGTGAAGCCCTCACGTGGCCCCTGGCACACTCTCGAAATGTCCCCACTGTTGTAGAAGTCAGAAGAAATTGGAATAGAAAAGCCAGAGCTGGGCTGGGGCAAGAAGTGGACGTGGGCCTGCAGGCCTTAACGTACCTCCTCCTAACTAAACCTGAGCTCTGAGTTTCCTAGCAGCCAAAGCAAAAAGAGAAAGGAGAGGAGCTGTGTGACTCTTGTTGCCTGCAAAGAGAAAGCTTCTCTCCCAACGTCCTTCTGGGGCACGGAGCAGTTCCTTGGGGTCGGCATCCCACGCCCATCTCCCCGGGGACTGCTTATGGCGTTGGTTCCCAGTCCTGTGGTTGGTCTTGGCTCTGGCTTTGCTGTCTGAGGGCCTTTGTTCCTTCTGTTGTGCCTAGGGCTGAATCATTGGATGTTAGGGGTACCGGGTTCTGTACCAGGAACCAGGAACCTCCCCTGGTTCTGTACATGAGCCGACCCAGACCCAGGACCATTGGTGGCAGGTTGGTCACGCCTTTATGTGGGGTCCTTGTTTTATTGTTGTTGTTGTTGTTGTTGTTGTTGTCTTAATTTTAATTTTATTTTTAAGTAAACTGTATGTCCGAAATGGGGCTTGAACTCATGACCCCAAGATCAAGAGTTGCATGCTCTACTGGCTGAGTCCATCAGGCATGCCAGGGTTCCTGTTTTATAGACACCCAGGTGGGGCCCACATCCTGTGGGACCCTGCTGTCAGGAATGCAGGAGGTCAAGGCTAACCCCCCACTCTGAGGTGGCTCTGCCCTGCGGGGCGGGCCTGGCGTTCAAACCACGAGCCCCCTGCAGAGGCCCAGAGCCCAGGGGCCCAGGTTCCAGTTCGGAAGGCCCATGCACCCAGGGGTTATCTATAAATTTAAGGTCTGATACTCTCTTTTTCTGTTTGTTCGTTAAGGTTTTTGTGACGAGATGACTTTTAAAGCACTTTAGCTTATAGGGAGGTTGCAAAAACAGTACCAACACTCCTCGAACACTGTCACTCGTTTGCCCAGTGTCCTGGCACGTTGTTGTCTTCTGGAACCACGGTCCATTATCACGGCGCAGAGAGTAGCCCCCGCACAGCACCAGTGACTGACCCGAGGGCCGGGGCTGGGGCCCCGAGGCCTCTGTAGAGAGCTGGTCGGTCGCCGCCGAGGGCCCCTGCGTGGGCTGGCCTGGGGCCCTCACGCTAAGGAGGGGTTCTGTGTTGTTGACAGGAGTCCCGCAGACGGGGCGCCGCGTCCTCCTGGGGCGTCACTTCCAAGCCTGCTGGCGTTGGTGTGCCTTACCGCTGACGGTCCTGCCCTCCAGCCCCGCGCCTCCCTGTCCCCCATCCACTGTCAGGTCGCTGCCATTTTCCCCTCTCCCCCTGCGAGGGTGCGTCAGGGACCCTGGTCCCTTGTGGTGTGGAGGGGGGTGGATTTCACCAGGCGCCAGTAGACGTTGCCTGCAGTGACGGCCGCCACGGGGTCTGGCTGGCAGACGTTTCTGTCCTTGCTCCGCCGTGTCGATCAGCCGGAGGTCTTCCGTAGGGAGAGCTGTGCCTTCCCTTACTCAGTCATGTTGGCGACAGCACGGGCTACGGTCAGGTGCTATCCGCTGCTTCTGTGTTGGCTGTCGGAGCCTCTGTCCCTCTGTGTCCTCCCTTGTAGCCACTGGGAATGGCCCAGGCCCACTCCCTGAGGTCCCTGCCTCAGCCTTCATGCCACCTGCTTCCCCAGGGAAGGGCCCCTTCTCACTGTGCGTGGCACAGAGCCACTGAGGCCCCCACGTCTGTTAGCGACCTGGATAGTCGAGGGGCCCCACCTGGATAGTCGAGGGGCCCCACGTGGGGTCTCCCACCGCCCGGGAGCACTGTGTGTTGGGTGTGAGTGCGTGGCTTTTCACTCGTTCTTTACTTTTAGGTGAGATATGATTTGCGTGTCACACAATTCACTGACTTAGCAAATTCACCGGGTTATGCAACTAGCACCTCCATGTAATTCCAGAATGTTCCATCACCCCAAAAGGAAACCCCCTTCCCGGCAGTGGATGAGCCCGTTCTGGACGTTTCACACACGCGGACTCACACCCCGTGTGGCCTCTCGAGTCGGGTTCCCTCCCTGAGCGTCGCGTGTTCGGGGTCCGTCCGCGGGGCGGCGGGGGCGGGAACCTCGCTCCTGCTCGCGGCTGAGGGACGTGCGCGTGCGCGGTGGACACGGTCCTCGGTGGACGTGCGCGTCCGTGGTGGATGTGTTGTGGGTGTCCGTTTATCCCTCGTTGGGCATCTGGGTTGTTCCCACAGCGTGGATTTGGGTGACTGTGAATTGTGCTGCTGTGAACATCGGTAACCGGCTTCTTTGTGGACCTGAATCTGATTGGGGGGAGGTACTTGGGGAAATGTTGAAGTCGTGGCGGCGGGTGAAGGACTCGACGTCGCAGCGCGGCCCTCCCGAGGCCTCGAGGCCTCGTGCCTGCAGCCCTCGCTGCCCCGCCCCTCAGGCCCTCCCCCGCGTTCTCCCCACCCGGGTATCTGGGGTCCTGGTTGTGGGCGTGACCACCCGACCCTCCCTGCTACACCCCCGGTGCTCATCCTCACTGCTTCCCCCCCCCCCCCCGCCCCCCGCAGACGCGTTCCCTGGGAGTGGGGGCTGCCCCGACCCCTCCTCCCAAGGTCACCTGGACCCCTAACGTCTCAGCTGGACTCTGGGGGAGGGCACTTCTTTACACACCGAGCCCCCCTCACTCTGTTACTGGAGCGGGCGTCCACCCTGAGAGTCCAGGCGTCTCGGGTGGGTCCCGCATCCACTCAGTGAGGACGCTTTCCGTCTGCTGGCCTGGGGCTTCTGGGAAGCCAGGATGAGGTCACAGCTCAGAAAAGTGCTTTGCGAACTCTCAGCAGCTCTCCAGTGAGGGGCGGGCGGCACGGACGCTCTGCAAATGGATCTCAGCAGGGATCGGAGGCCCCGCACGCCCCGCCAGCAGGCTCCCAGGAGTTACCGGCATCGGCAAACCGAGCGAGAGGGAGGTTTCCTCTCAAAGGAAGCCCGTCGGTTCACTCTGAGCCGCGGCCGAGAACCCAGCCCCACCCCCGCCCCCAGCTCCGTGGTCCATGCCGAGCGCCATGGCCAAGGAAGCCCCGCTCCGTGGTCTGTACTAAGGGCCGCAGACAGGTGGCGATAGGGAGCACAGGTGTCTCCAGAGGGTCTCTGCACAGCAGCTGGGACACCGGGAACCGGGGACAGGGACGAGGACGGGAGGGAGGGGCTGTGAGGCCTGCAGAAAAGCCCTTGGTCAGGGTCTGGCCACAGGGAGCAGAGCTCCAGCCTCTCCTGATGGCAACAGGGTGGTCAGGGTCAGTTTTCTGGCGGGGGCTGCTGTCCCCACGACAGTGGGCTATGGCAGCAGTGTCTCAGGGGGCCGTGGGAGCTGGGGCGGCCCCCAGAGAGCACCGCAAGCAGGGAGACCTGGCGCCAGTTCTGGGGCCACAAGTCCGAGGTCAGAGGGAGGGTCCTGGGGGCTGCAGATGTCCCTTGGCCTGTGCCACCTGCAGCGGCGCCTGCCCCCGTGGCCTATGGTTGCCTCCCCACGCACCTGTGTCCGGATTTCCCTCCTACAAGGACACCGGTCACCGGATTGGGCCCACCTGACTCCTGTACGACCTTATCTTAACTGATTGTATTGGCAAAGATTCTATACCCAAATGAGGTCCCCTCCACAGGCACTAGGGGTCAAGACTTGGACATGTCATTTGGGGGGGACACAATTCACCCCTCAACAGGAACATTCCAGCAATGCAGTGTGCCTGAGGGGAGCCTGCAATGCCCACCACACCCTCTGCCGTAAGTCAGGACACGCAGCCACCTGGGCACAGGCTTGCTGTGGGGGCCTAGTGGGGAGGGGAGAGCCCAAAACAGACCGGGAGGGTCTTGGGAATCCCGGGGCAGCTGGGCCTCGCCCGCCCCTCTGTACGTGGCCTGGCCACAGGGCAGAGGGTCAGTCTGGGGCCAGAGAGAGGGTCCCGCCAGACAGCACTGAGGCCCAGACGCAGCCAGACGGGGAGGGAACCAGTCACGTCCCTGGTCACGACCCCACTCACACTGGTGCCGGGGCCTCTGCCCAGACCCCCCCTCGGCCCCTCCACCCCTGTCCAGACACGTAGCAGACCCGCACAGCCTACAGCCACGGGGGGCGGGGGGGGGGGGGGCAGGACAGCCCTGAGGGTGCTGACTTCTTGGTGTGGGAACCCCCACCCGGTTTCCCTGTCTCCTCAGGGCCACCCTTGCCCATCAGTCTGGTGCCGAGATTTGGGGGACAGATACTCAAAGGTCAGTAACTGTGCTGGAAACTTGATGGACTTTATGCTAAATCTAATAATGAGAGCCTGGCCCAGGCACTGCGTTCATCTTTTGTTTCAGTTCCCAGTGATTATTTTTAAACGGAGTCAGAACTGGGGCGCCTGGGGGGCTCAGTCGGTTGAGGGTCCGACTTGGCTCAGGTCACGATCTCACGGTTTGTAGGTTCGAGCCCCGCGTTGGGCTGTCAGCACGGAGCCTGCTTGGGATCTTCTGTCCCCTTCTCCGCCCCATGTGTGTCTCTCAAAAATACACATTTAAAACTGAGTCGGGGCGCCCGGGTGGCTCAGTTGGTTAAGCATGCAACTCTTGGTTTCAGCTCAGGTCGTGATCTCACGGTTCGTCAGCTGAAGCCCGGCATCAGGCTCTGTGCTGACACGGGAGCCTGCTTGGGATTCTCTCCCTCTCTCTGTCCCTCCCCTGCTCACACTGTCTCTGTGTCTCTCTAAATAAATAAACAAACGAACTTTAAAAAATCAATAAATGAAAATAAAACTGAGAATCCACATGCCTTAAAATCCATGCTTTTGGGGCGCCTGGCTGGCTCCACTGGTAGAGTGCATGACTCTTGATCTCAGGGTGGTGAGTTCAAGCCCCATACTGGGTGTAGAGCCTACTTAAAAAAAAGAATAAAAACTGTTATAAAAAAATAGTAAAAGCCACTCTTTTAAGTAAATTCACAGAATTGTGCAACCACCACCTCTAATTCCAGAACATTCCTTGTCTAAAAGCAACCCTGTCCCCATCAGCCATCACCTCCCCATCCCTGGCCCCCATGAGCTCCCTTCCCGTCGTGGATGAGCCCGTCCTGGACGTTTCACACAGTCGGACTCACACCCCGTGGGGCCTCTCGTGTCTGGTTGGCACCCTGAGCGTCGCGTGTTCAGGGTTCGTCCGCGGCGCGGGAGGGGGGGGGTTGCCTCGCCCCTGCTGGCGGCCGAGGGACGTGCGCGTGCGCGGTGGACCCGGTCATCTGTGCGCGTGCACGGGGGACGTGGTCATTTGTGGGCGTGCGGGTGGGGGTTGCGTGGACGTGAGTGTTCGTGTCTCTCGGGTGTGGACCCGGCAGCGGGGTCGCGGGGTCGTGTGGTGACCCTGGGGTCGACCTGACGAGGAACTGACCGCGGGCCTGTCTTCCAGACAGACCGCCCCGCTTCTCGTCCCCACCGCCAGCCGGGGTTCTGGTTCCTCCACTTCCGCTGACGCTTAGCCGTAGTCGGCTGAGTGGCGCGGTCCCGGCGGCCGGCCGGGAGGTGGTGTCTCACGGGTTTCGGTTTGCGTTTGCTCGTTGCCTGACGGTGCCGAGCGGCTCTCTGCCGGCTGGTCGCCCTTTGCGTTTCCCCTGCACACGCGGTGGGCCCAGCCAGGCCCGGCCCTCCCCTCCCGTTGTCGGGGTTCGGGCGTCTGCCTGCCGTGAGGTGCAGGCAGGACAGGGGCAGCCACGGTGGCCTTGTTGCGTCTGCAGCATTGGACCCCGCGGTCCCTCATTGTCCCTGACCAGGCCCGGGGCCCGGGGTCTCTCCCCAGCGAGAGCCCCTCGTGTGTCCATGCCCCCCCAGCCTATGCTGCGAGGCTCGCCTCACCAGCTTGCTCCTCTCAGCCAAGTGACGGCTACGTGGCACAAACACCCTACCGGGTGGGTTTTCTTTTCTTTTAAAAAAATTTTTAAGCTTATTTATTTTTGAGAGAGAGCACGAGCGCGCACGCACACACACGCATGCACACACACACACACACGCATGCACACCCCAGTGGGGGAGGGGCAGAGAGAGAGGGAGCCATGGAATCGGAAGCAGGCTCCTGCCTCCGAGCTGTCAGCACAGAGCCGGACGCGGGGCTCGAACCCACGAACCGGGAGATCATGACCTGAGCCGAAGTCGGACGCTTAACCGACTGAGCCACCCAGGCGCCCCCAAAGTGGGTTTTCTAAAAGCAACAGTTGTTTCCCGGGGAAGAGGACACCTGACCCCACAGGGTTCGCCAGGGCCTCACACCCCCTGCCTGCGAGCCCTGCCTGTGTCCCACCCTCTGTGCGGGGCCGAGGGGTGCAGGCGCAGGCCCGGAGAGGAAAGAATGGGGGTGTCGGGGGCAGCCATACCCCTTGGCAAAGTTCCAGGAGAAGGAGCACGGTGGGGGCCGGGGTCCCGAGGGGGCGCACCCACTCCAGGTGAGGCGGTAGCGTGAGCAAAGGCCGGGGGCTGGGGGGCGTGAGCCCAGGGAGGCAGCGGAGACGGCTGCCGGGTGCTTGGGGGCAGCTGGTGAAGGCCCCTGTCCAAGCCCGGGAGCTGCTGGGGAGACCGAGGCGGGCCGGCCGGGAGGGGCCCCCCGCGTTCCCCCGGCCCCCGGCGGCGGCGGCGGGGTGGGCGGTGGGGGGCGCCGGGGCGGCAGGGTGCGAGCCGGCGGGCGGGGGCCCGGCCCCGCCGAGAGGTCTGTGGCTAGATTCCGCCCAGTACAGGAATTCTCGCTCTGCCAGTAATCACCCTGACTTCCCAGGCGGCCATCATTTCCTGAAAGTCAGCCGCCTTAGGGGAAGTCGGCGCTGGCGGTGACTAAACCAACATGCAAATGCAGCCGGGCTGAGAGCGGCCGGGCGGCCGCGGTCCGGAGGGAGCCGCCCGCCGCCTTCCCGGGACCCGCCGCGGCCGCGCCATGTCCCAGCTGCGGCTCTGGCTGCACCTCGCGGCTCTCAACAAGGTAACCCTCCGCGCCGCCCGCGGGGCTCCGGGCGGGGAAGGCGGCCGCCCGCGTCCTCGGAGCGGGGCCGCGGGGCCTGGGGCGCGCAGGTGCGCGGCCGGCACCTTCCGGGCTGCGCCCTGCCGCCCCCGGGGCTCAGCGCCCGACCTCGACAGCGTCCGGGGTGCCCCGGGACGGAGCTGGCGGAGTGCCGTCCGCTCGGGCTCCGATTGGCCAGGTAGGAGCGCCCCGGCCCTCCGGCCCTCCTCCGGCCCCCCGGGGCTCCGGGAAGGGGTCCAGCCCCTCCCCGGGGCCCGCGTGACAGAGCCTGTCTCTGCAGGGCATTCCTGGGGTCTGAGTGTGTGCAGCAACCCCTCCTCGCCCCAGGGAAGGCCCAGAGCAGGTCTGGGGTGGGGGCCATCCTGTCCCCACCCGGCGGTCTGTGGCCAGAGCGGGGCCACTATTTGGCAGCTCCCCCGGGTCCCGCCAGGTCTTCGCCTGGTGCGGGGAACCCCAAAATGCTGCGAGACAGTAACCACAGCAGGTGACCCCCAAAACTGTCAGGATGAGCAGCTTGCTCCCGCCCCACTGACACAGCAGATGGGGCCAGGTGGGAGCCTGGGGTCTGAGGGGCAGGCGCTTTGCGGGGCGCCCACAGAGGGTTCGTTTGGATTTGGCTGGTCTTGGAGGTCTGCTTGGTGGCTGCTGGGCCTCAGGTCCCGACAGGGGGGCTGCTGGGTGAGCCGCCCCTGGGTGGGGTCAGCTCCTGCCCCATCCTGCCGCCAACTCCTTATAGGGAGTGGAGCTGGGAGGGACTCTTGGTGACCCGCTTTGAGGCCCTGCCTCCCTTTGGCCCAAGAATCAAGGTGACGGCTGCTGAGGGCAGCATCCCCACCGTTTTTTTGTTTTTGTTTTTGTTTTTTAAGAGAGGGTGAGTGAGGATGAGCAGGGGAGAGGGGGCAGAGGGAGAGAGAGTTCGGGAGCAGTCTCCACGCCCAGCTCTAAGCCCACTCACTCGCTCTGTGGGGATCCTGGGATCACAACCTGAGCCAAAATCAGGAGTCGCTGGCTCAGTTGACTGAGCCACCCAGGCGCCCCCATCCCCGCTCGTTAAATACCTTTTGTCTTGGAGCAGCGTGACCCGCACAGTCACTGAAGGTAGCGCGGTTCCCACGCCCCGGCCCCTGTTCACACCGCACCTCAGCGCGGTGCGTCTGTCGGTGGGACAGGCGGGCGCCCATACATCATTATCGACCAAAGATCCCTCGGCCTCCCGTGTCCTCGTTCTGTCCCACGACCCCATCGGGACACCGCGTGAATCGGGTTCTCACTCTCCTTAGGCCCCACTGGGCTGAGATGCTTTCTCCACCTCCTCTCCGGTGGATGCCCCGGGCAGGCGGTCAGGAGGAGGACTGGACAGGCTTCCCGCAGGATGTCCCCCCTGCCGGGTTCATCCCACGATGGCTCTGAGCGAAGTGTCTGGCTCATGCCGTCACACCTGGGGCCCCCGCTGCCCACGAGGTTCCTCACCCCCGACGTTGACCTTGGTCTCCGGCCGGGTGTGCCGGTCGGGCTCCACACGGTCCTTGTGGGCAGGGGTCGCCGTGTGCAGCCCATGCCGGGCTATGGTCCCCCTGAGCACCCACCTCATCGGGGCTCCTCCCCACCTGCCCATCCTACTGCTGGTGACCGTTTTCCCTTTAGGAAGCAGGGCCACCCCTCAGGGCCCCTCGGGGCTGCCAGCTTCATGGGTTCAGGTGCTGTTGTCACTCTGACCAGGCTTGGTTGGCGTCCTCTGGGAAGGCCACCCTCAGATGCGGTCCCAGAGAGATTTTAGCCAGGACACACAGCAACCCCCACCCCTACCCAGCCCCCACCCCAGGCAGCCTGCAGGGGTCCGTGCTCCATGCTGTTTCATAGGGAGCGGGCGGCCAGCTTCTGTGGCCCAGCCTCTCCTGGCGTTATCTGCCAGACTCGGGCTCGGTCACCTCTGACCCCAGCTGCCCCGGGATGGGGCAGAGTCCATAGGAGGTCCTGGTGGGCAGAGAGCAGTCCTCATAGCCAGGCCAGACCCCACGCTGCCACCTGAGTCCTCCCCCAACCCACAGATGGTTGCTGTGGCCTGTTGAGCTACTGGGCTCTCATGTGAGGGTGATGGGCGTCCCAAGTGTCCGGGTGTGCCTTTTCCCACTGTGAGCATGGTGTTCCCTGCTTCTGACCCAGCGCTGCGGACTTTTGCAGACCTTCCCTGGGCCACCACCTGCCTGAGCTGGTCTTGCCAGCCGCTGTCTGCCTCCTCGCCGGGACTTGCCCAGGCTGGCAGGTCCTACCGGGGTCCGCCTCCCATGGGTCTGGGCTTGGCACCGCTGAGGGGCGGGAGCGAGTGGCAGTCCCTCTGCCTTCCCATATGCTATCTGCCACCAGGGCGCCTCAGGGTGGCATCCAGTCAAGGCACACCAGCTGACATGGGCACGGGTGGTCTTTGCAGCACAGATCCTGAGTCCCAGCCTGGCTCTGGGACCAACCCCATCTGGTAGAGAGTCTCCCGCATTTAGTCTCCCTCAGGGGGGCCTGACCCCCTCCGTGCCCACCCCCTCCCGAGGGCACAATGGGCCGGAGCCTGCACGGTCCTGGGGCTGTGTGTGCTCTGGCATCGGAGCGAGCTGGACGTTATCACTTAGAGACACCCCCCCACCCAGGAATGGGGATCTGACGCCAACACAGATCAATGGGAGGGGAGCTCCAGAAACAGCCCTCACAGATGGAGTGGGGCAGGAGCACCAGCCGAGACCAGGGGCCTGTTCTCAGGGACCTGGGGGCTGCAAGGATGCCGCCTCCACCCCCAGAAGCCAGTTCAGCTGTGGTCTTGGAGGCCGAGCCAGCTGCATACAGGCGGGCTCCAGGCCCACGCATCCCCTTCATCCCCAGAGCCCAAGACGCCCGCTGGCCAGCCCTGCCTGTCTGCCTCGCCGTCCCCCCGTGCCTGTGCACTGGCATCCCACCCGGCTGGCCCTGGCCTTCCAGTGGCCCCGACAGCCCGAGACACGTAGACGGTACACAGGGCCTGGGGACTCCGTTGCTCCTACATGCGGCCTCATCCAACCCCACTGGCCTCTGCCCTGCTCACAAAATGCCCCCACTGACTGACCTGAGATGTCAGCGTGGTCTGGTCCTCTGTTGTGGAGGTCCGGCTGGAAGGGCCTCGTCTGGGCGGGGCTGTGGGACTCCCTCCCCATGAGGAGTCGGCTGAGGGCTGTGCCCCCACCCCCTGACCCGGGCCTGCAGGGCCTCAGGGATGGGGAAGGAGGCCTGCCCCTCCCCAGCTTCAGGCACCCCGGGGCCCTGTGTGCAAAACTGGATACCTACTGCCCCCTCCTGGTGGCTAGTGGTATGAACACCAGAACCCAGCAGGGCACCATGGGGGTCTCCGGCTGCGGCTGCGGGGCTCACTCCAGGCTGGCCCAGGAGCCCTTGGGGGCTGGTCTCCGAGTGTCCTTGGTATCCGGTGCAAACAGGGTATACACAGGTCCTCAGTGCCTGTGAACCAGGGGTGGGAGGGAGGGCGACGTGGGAACACCCCGCACCGCGTCCGATTTTCTTTAAATTTAGGTTTCCGAATTGTGTGTACCGTGTACAGCACGCCACCTCCTGGAAGGCGCGGGGCTCTGTGTTCTGACATCCGTGCGCTGGTGTCACATGTGCCCAGTGTCACCTAATTCCAGAACGTTCCATCTCCCCAAACGCGACCCCGTCCCCATCAGCCGTCGCCTCCACCCCTTCAGCCCCTCCCCCGTCCCCACGAGCCCCCTTCCCGTCCGTGGATGAGTCTGTCCTGGATGTTTCCCAGACGCGGACCCACACCCCGCGTGGCCTCTCGTGTCGGGTTCCCTGCCTGAGCGTCGTGTGTTCGGGGAATGCCCGCGGGGCGGGCGCCTGGCTCCTGCTGGCAGCAGGCGTGTGCACGGTGCGGCTGCCCCCAGCCCTGGCCGCGCCGGCCGCTTCTCATCCCGCCCGTCTCACAGGACTCCACGTACCTCGACGAGCTCTCCAACGCCTCCATCTTCTCCTCGTCCGTGGACTCCCTCTCAGACATCGCGGACACACCTGACTTCCTGCCGGCTGACAGCCTCAGCCAGGTGCCCACCATCTGGGATGTGAGCACTGGCCCCTCCGCCCAGGACAAGGTCAGCGCCCTCCGAGGGCCCCGTCCACAGGCCGGGGGCGGGTTCAGGTTGTTGTTCACAGACGGCAGTGAGGTCACAGGTCAGGCGTCCTCCTGTTTCCCGCACAGCCCGGAAAACGCACGGACTGGGGCGGGACCTTCTGTGGAAGGTCCTGTGGCGGTCAGGCACCAACCTCGCTGCCTCCCCTGGCTCGGCGCCCACACTCTGCCCTGCTGGGGACGCGGGCTTCCCCAGGAGGTGAGCAGCAAGCAGCTTCTAACACTGCTGCTTCTCACCCTGGCGCTTCTGCGCCCAGGACCTTGGGCAGTGGCTGGAGGCACCGGAGGGGGTGCCCCCGGCCGGCCTTCCGCAGGGGGTAGCGCGCTGGGTTGGCGTCTGTGAAGCTGCTTCCTCGGAACACGGGCGGGGGTGGGGAAGATGAGGCCGGGCAGGAGTCGCCAGAGGTGAGCAGGGTCTCCGCGTGCGCCAGGCCCGGACTCCACCTCCTTCCCAGGACCGGGGCAGCAGGCACATCGGTGAGGAAGACCGGGGCTAATGCCGGGCGTGGGGAGCCCTCGCCCATCCAGGCCTCTTAGGGCTGTCTGCTGGGAGAGAAGCCTCTAGCTTTCGGGGGCCAGAACCCTCATTCAGGGCTGACGGGCGGCATCGGAAACACGGATGGGGGCCACGCGTGTCCGAGGGGGAGCGGCCCCTTCCATCCAGAGCCAGCCGGGGGGAGCCCGGGGAGCCCTGCCAGGTGGTACACGGTAGTGGACACGATGCCCGCCCGGCCACTTTGACGTTCCTCAGGCAGCGTCCACGGCCCAGACGCAGAAGGGCCGGGCCTGGGAAGTCTGGGGCCCGGCATGGGGCCAGCAGAGGGGCGGGAAGTGCCCGAGGCATCCTGGCGCGGTCCCTGCCCTGGGCAGCCATGGTGGCGACCCCGGCCCCCTCCTGCGTCCGGGCCGAAGGCCCTCCGAGCAGCCCACTGCTCCCGGTGGAGAACGTGAGGCACGGTGGCTTGGAGCGGACGGCAGGACGCGCCAGCACCCACACCCCGCTGCTTGCCAGCCCGCCGGCCTGACTCAGCCTTCCAGGAACCCGGGCCAGGCTGTTTGTTTTTGTTCATTGAGAAGAAGGGGACTGGGGGTTGAGGAAAGGTTCCTGGCCTGCCGGCATCCTGCTCTCGTTACATTTTCTTCTTTGAAAACAGCGGGGGGTTGTAAAAATCAGGTGGGGTGTCGTGGGACCAAATGCCTTGGGGGCCCGTGCCATCCCGGAGACCGTAAAGGATACCCGAGCTCCGTGTGTGCTCAGGAATGGGCACCTGGCACTCACAGTCACTGGCCTTGGGGTGGTGGGAGTCCCAGGGGAGACGGGGTCTGGAAGGGATTTTTTCAGTTCTATCCCATTCCTCACCTGTCCTTAAGGTGGCCACGTGATTGTCATGTTTTTATTTTAATGGTAAGCATGTTTTGGAATTGCACAGACCCTGGTCTGGACCGTGCTGTGTCCTCACTGTGTGTCCTGGGGGCCGAGAAGTCACCCCACCCAGGCTCTTTGTGACTGTTCAGACATGGGCGTAACTACTCCCTGAGGGTGGGCAGGTCAAGGGCCAGGTGCGACATGGCCCTAGAGCATTTGGGTCTCCCGTCCTGGCCCATCTGTGGGCTCTGAATTTGTAGGCTGGGTCTGCCCAGAGCTGAATTTGCTCTGAATCTGTGGGCTGAATTCTTTTTTTTTTAAGTTTATTTATTTTCGAGAGGGAGAGAGCGCGAGTGGGGTTGGGGGAGGGGCAGAGAGGAGGAGAGAGAATCCCAAGCAGACTCTGAGCTCTCAGCCAGATCCTCATGCGGCGCTGGCACTCATGAAATGCGACCGTGACCTGAGCCGAAATCGAGAGTCTGTGCTTAACTGACCGAGCCACCCAGGCTCCCCGGACACCACATGAGTCCTAATCCCAGGTGGGCTTCATGCCCCCATGGCTGATGGACCCCCACCCAGGCACCAGCTTTGCCTATCAGGTTCTTGGTTCCCTTGGATCAGACTCAGGTGCTCAGTCTCTGCCGGGTGTGACTGCGGTTGGGGACGTGGGACGTGTCCTTGCTCTGTTTGATGGGAATTCTAGCCTGTTGCTCAAACGAACCAGCTGGCGGGCAGCAGGGAGGGGGCAGGAAGACCACGTGGTACCCCCCCGCCGGAGGCCGGGTCAGGGGGCTCGGGGAGGCGCTTCCCCCCCACACGTCTTGTCTGCAGGCTCATGTCCACTGTCCCCTCCAGCTGCTCCTGCCCCGTGGGCCGTGGACGGGCGTCGAGGACCCCGTGTCCTCTCTCTCCAGCACCCCGCTCCTCGTCAGCTACCAGGTGAGCCAGGCCTTCTCCCCCGCCCTGCCCACCTCTTGTAGGGACTAGAACACTCAGAGGCAGCCTTTCGGAAGCAAGATCTGCCCGTTTTACAGATGGGGAAATGGGCCCTTGGGAGGCAGCACACTGGGGGCGGGTGGGCCACTCCCCACCCCTCTTGTTCGCTGGCCTGGCTGCCCCTTGGGGGAAGGCCGGCCGTGCTGGGCAGGACAGGGCCATCCAGCCCTGACCACAGCTCCTGCACCGACCTTCAGTCTCAAAGTCAGCCTGAGGAGGAGGAGGAGGCAGAGGAGGAGGAGGGGGACGAGCTGGGCCACGCAGAGACCTACGCCGACTACGTGCCCTCCAAATGTGAGTGTTCTGCCCTGCGAAACCCCAGCAGGGGCGGGGGGTGCTGGCTGCTCCAGGTTTCTGGAGGGGCTTGGGAGCTGTGGGCTGGCCTTGGGGCCACTTCTATAATCCCTGCTCGGCACAGCGCCTGAGACAGCACAGAGCGTACCGTGAAAAGCCCACTTCCTCCCCGCTTAGGATTGTACGGATCTGTCCCGCACCCCTTTGTGTGAAGCACGGATAGGTCCCCCCCCCCCCCCCCCGCAGCCAACCCTGAGACTCCGACCACGCCCCTGACCTGTCCCTGGCCACACTCCTGACTTGCCCCCGGCCCTGCCTCCGCAGCCAAGATCGGGAAGCAGCACCCTGACCGCGTGGTGGAGACTAGCACGCTGTCCAGTGTCCCACCGCCAGACATCACCTACACCCTTGCCCTGCCCGCCTCGGACAGCGGGGCCCTGTCTGCCCTGCAGCTGGAGGCCATCACCTACGCCTGCCAGGTAACCTCGGTCTCCCACCCAGCCCACGTCCCGCGTGGGGACCTCCTGCCAGGCCCTGACCGCCGTCCCTCGGCCCGCAGCAACACGAGGTCCTGCTCCCCAGCGGACAGCGGGCCGGCTTCCTCATTGGCGACGGTGCGGGCGTCGGCAAGGGGCGCACGGTGGCTGGCATCATCCTGGAGAATTTCCTGCGGGGCCGGAAGAAGTCACTGTGGTGAGTGTGCCCTCGCACCCCGCGCACGTGGGCAGGGAGGGGAGGGGGCGCCATGGCACCCACCGGCCCTCACCCCTAGGTTCAGCGTCTCCAACGATCTCAAGTATGACGCGGAGCGCGACCTTCGGGACATCGACGCCCCCGGCATCGCGGTGCACGCGCTGAGCAAGGTGGGTGGGGTGGCCCCCTCCTCTGGCGGGGTCCCGGAGTGAGCCCGGCTGCACCCCCACGCCCGCCTCTCTCCCCCAGATCAAGTACGGCGACAACACTACCTCAGAGGGCGTCCTCTTTGCCACCTACTCCGCCCTGATCGGGGAGAGCCAGGCCGGCGGGCAGCACCGCACGCGCATCCGCCAGATCTTGGAGTGGTGCGGGGAGGCCTTCGACGGAGTCGTATCCTGAACCAGAGGGGGCGGGGCGGGGGCGGGGCGGGGGCGGGGCGGGGGCGGGGCTGCGCAGTACGGGGACCTCCCTCCCCTCCTCCCGTCCCGGATGCCAGCGCGCCGCCCGCTGGAAGGCATTCCCGGCAGGACGCTCGCCCTCAGGGCCCGCCCTTGTCCTCTTGCGGTCTGGCTCGGCGGCGGCGGCGTCCCGGCTCCGGCGAGCTGGACCGCGACCACAGGCGCGGGGGCGCCGAGGGGCCCCAGGGCGGGAAGGTGCCTGTAGCCAAGGAATGGGGCAGAGGGCGCTTCCTTCCTCTGCCCCCCTCCTCCTCTCCCTCCCCTCCCTCTCCTCCCTCCTCTAAATCCTCCCCCTCCTCCTCCCTCCTCTAAATCCTCCCCTTCCTTCTCCCTCCTCCTCTTCCCCTCCTCCCTCTCCTCCCTCCACCCCTCCTCTTCACCCTTCCCCTCCTCTTTCCTCCTTTGCCTTCCCCCTTCTCTTCCTCTCCTCCCTCTTTTTCCTTCATCTTCGGCCTCCCCCTCCTTCTTCCTCTGCCTCCCCCTTCTCTTCCTGCCTCCTCCTCCTCCCCCCTCCCTCCTCCTCTTCTCTTCTCTCTCCCCACTCTTCCTCTCACTCCCCCCTCCCCCCTCCCCCCTCCCTCTCTTCCTCACCCTCTCCCTCCTGGTCAGTTGTGGGCTCCATGCAGGTGGGCAGGCCAGGCTGGGCCAGCTGGAGGACAGCTGGGCCAAAAGCCAGGCTGCTGGGGGTCAGGAGCTCTGCTGACCGGTTGGTCAGTTGGGGGGTATCCGTACCAGTACTGGCTCTAGATCCTTCCCGACTTGGCAGGAGCTTCATGGATCGGAGGAGTTTCTACCTTTCTCTTCTCCCTTGGAATTTAGAAAGCTTGGTTTTGTGCGTCTCCCAAACTAGAGAAAAGCGACGGGGGGACCAGTACAGGCAAGAGCAGGACAGTCTGCTGTGGGTCGTGTGTGAGCCGTTGAATCACACACGTCAGGCACCAGCACACGCCCCTGTCTCCCCTGCTGAGGTGCCGGGCGGGGGCCACGGTTTTTCCAGGATTTCTGCACTGGCGCCTGTGGAGGGTCCCCTGAGCCCACCCCACCCCCTCCCCCGCCAGGGAGTCTGCCCCGTGGTGCGCACAGCGGGCTCGGCACTCCTCACGGTGCTGGGGGGGGGGGGGGGGCCGGCCTGGCCCCCACCGAAGGGCGCTCATCTTCCTGTGCACTGTCCCCAGGGCTGTCCCCGTCCTCCCCGCCTGAGCCTGGGTATGTCTGCACATCATGTACTGTGCCGCCCTGTCCCCGGGGCCTGGAGGCAGCTTCCGGCCTCTCTCTCTGGGTCATAAACAACCCTGAGTGACTGGGCCCGGCCAGGGTGCCCCATCACCCCCTCTCCCCCTTCTCACTTTCCTTGGGCCCCTTCCCAGAAGTGGGGTGACCGGCCCCAGGGCCGCCCGGCACTCTCCAAAAGTCCTCCTCTCTCCTGGTCCCGGTCACAGATAGGAAGAGGGACACCGGCCCGTGTGTCCTTCCCACTTAGCTGGGCAAGCTCCCGGGTTTACCGCCGTCAGATGCCAGCTGTCCTATGGAGCAAGTCTCTTGTGCCGAACCGGCACCGGCACCAGAGGGCGCTGTGCTTGCCGTGCGACAGCTCGCACAGCCTGGGGCGAAGACCCCACACAGCCTGGGGCAAATGACGGCCGGCCCACCTGGAGGCTGTGCACTCACCGCCACCTCCTGTTTCCCAGTGTCGCTCCCGCAGAGCCGCGTAAAGCGGGCTTCACGTGAGGCGTGTACGTGCCCGCGCGCGTGTGTGAGGAGAAGCGTGTCTTGTGTTTAGAACACCTCGGTGGCGCGCGTCCTCGCCTGTAACTGGTTCCCTCCCTCTTAAAATACAAAGACCTTCCCCGGTGCTCCGCTTTGTCGAGCGTCTCCAGGATCTGTGAGAAGTTACGCAGAGACCCCGCCCCCCCCCAGGGGACCCGTCACAGCTGGGATGCCTGCCTGCTCCCAGCCCAGCCCTCTTCCTCAGAGACCCCCGTTTCGCCGTGCCCCTTGGCACGAGTGTCTGTGTGTGTCTGCGCCACCTACCCGGCACGCGTCCTCAGCAGTCGAGAGGGGGCCCTGAGGCTGTTTCCCACTGCCCTGGCGGTGACATTCCCAGGCTCCCACCCCGAGGCTGCATACCCCCCAGGCACCTTGCCGAGCTCTCCTTCAGAACGGGGTGGCCTGGGGCATCCGGCCAGGGTCCCCGGGGCTGTCTGTCTCCCAGAACAGTCCTTGACCCCTGCCCGCACCAGATCGTGTTTGACGAGTGTCACAAAGCCAAGAATGCCAGCTCCACGAAGATGGGCAAGGCTGTCCTGGATCTGCAGAACAAGCTGCCCCTGGCCAGGGTGGTCTACGCCAGCGCCACAGGTGGGGGGGGGGGCGGGGGGGGGGGGGGGGGGGCGCCCCGGGGGGCCTTGGGAGCACCTGGTCCAGAGGCAGGGCTTCTCTCCCCAGGCAGATGCCAGACCCGTTCGGGGCTCCCTCTGCCATCTGCCTCCACCCGCTCGGCACCCCTGGCTGTGAGCCTCCCGGCCCCTGTTCCTGGGCCTCCATTCGAGTCATTCCCGGGTGTTCAAGGCCCCTGACCTTGCCGGCTCCCCCAACCCAGGTGCCTCTGAGCCCCGGAACATGATCTACATGAGCCGCCTGGGCATCTGGGGGGACGGCACGCCCTTCCGAACCTTCGAGGAGTTTCTGCATGCCATCGAGAAGAGGTGGGTGCCCTTCCCTGCCCGAGACTGGGGCTGGCGAGGGCCCCACAGAGGGCGCTGCTTCTCACGCCCCAGGGCCCAGTGTCAGGGGCGTTTGCTGTACACCCTGGCCTGTGCTCGTCCAGCCACCAGAGGGACCCAAAACTCACTCTTCCGCCTCCTGCTGCCCATCATCACTCCAGGAGAAGGAGCCCCCCTCACTCCTGCTTTTCTTGCACCGCCCCCCACACCTCTCGGGCCCAGGCAGATGGGAGCACAGGGCCTTTGCGTGTGCTGCCTCCTCCGCTCTCTGTGTGCTTGGCCCTTCCTCACCCTCCAGGGCTCAGCTCCTGGTATCAGCCCCCCGCCGAGTCACCCTTGTTCCGTGGGACCCAGCATGTGGTCAGGTGGCCCTGTCCTTGTCTGCAGGGGCGTGGGCGCCATGGAGATCGTGGCCATGGACATGAAAGTCAGCGGCATGTACATCGCACGCCAGCTCAGCTTCTCCGGCGTCACCTTCCGCATCGAGGAGATCCCGCTGGCCCCAGCCTTCGAGCGCGTCTACAACCGCGCGGCCCTGCTGGTAAGCAGGGTG
The DNA here is from genome assembly GCF_023721935.1 of Panthera uncia. NCBI lineage: Eukaryota > Metazoa > Chordata > Mammalia > Carnivora > Felidae > Panthera > Panthera uncia. Next base: position 521,243 of record NC_064816.1, on the reverse strand, counting down.
GCCGGGCTCTGTGACCACACGGACACGAGTGTGTGTGTCCCTTGGGAATTATGCTCCCGTCCGTTCAGCATCTGTCCTCGCGGGTGCCACGGGGAGTTGGCCCGTCGAGACTCACTCCTGCCGCCAGTTCTCCTGTGACCGTAATGACGGGGCCTCGTTGTTCCCGGAGCTCGCGGCCGCTGTCGGCGTCCACATTTCCGTGCCTGTGCGTGGCCCCATCTTCGTTGGCATTTCTGTGTCGTGGACGGGCTCCTCTGTTCTCACGGTCCCATCTCGCCCACACGGGACAAGCCCTGGGCGTCAGGCCTGACGGTGTTGATTTGAACTACAGTTCAAACCCAGTTTGGGCCGTCTGCCCCATCCGCCAGCACTGCTGACACGGGGTGGGGGTGGGGGGTCGTTCTCTCTGGGGCGTCCCGGGCACTGGGGGAGGGGGAGCAGCATCCCCGGCCCCGCCCACTCGATGGGGCCCCCAGTCGTGACGGCCACAGTTGTCGCCAGGCACGGTCCTGGGTGAGACGCTCCGGTCTGAAGGGTCAAGAGCCACGTGGCTGCTGGCAGAAGGCGGTCACTGCAGGTGTCCCCACCCCTTAGCAGAAGCAGCGTCTCCTCGCCTCCCGCGCCGAGTCTGCTGTTCCCACCGTGGCCTCGCCAGAATCGCACGTTTTGGTTTTCTCACATTTCTTAGCGTTTGGTACCAGCAGCGCCTCTGTGTTGCTCTGCTTACCACCCCCTCGCCCCCCACGACGAATCCCAGCCGGGATGGGAGCCGGGTGGCGGGGAGCGGCTGGGCCGCAGCAGCTGAGCTGGGCGTGTCCTTGCAGTGGGCCGAGGCCCTGGGCGTGTTCCAGCAGGCCGCCGACTGGATCGGCCTGGAGTCCCGCAAGTCCCTGTGGGGCCAGTTCTGGTCGGCCCACCAGCGCTTCTTCAAGTATCTCTGTGTGGCCGCCAAAGTGCACCGGCTGGTGGAGCTGGCCCGGGAGGAGCTGGCCCGGGACAAGGTGAGCCGGCAGGCACAGCGCCCAGGTGGGCGGGGCCGGCGAGGCGCTCTTCCCTGGTCGCCTCGAGAGCCAGGCAGGGCTTGGGGCTTTGCGGTCACACCAGGAGCCCTGCGCTCTTGTGTGGCTGGGCCGAGTCTGTGAGGACAGAGTGTGGCCTGGAAGGTTCCAGTCCTGCCTGACCCAGCCCCCCTGAAGCAGGTGACAGGCGTGGCCTGGCCCCCGGTTTTCCACATCCAGGCAGGGCTGGCAGGAGCCAGGGCAGAGGGTAGTGAGAGGGTCCGGGAGGGCTGAGGCTGTGTGGAGTCTCAGGGTAGACTCAGGTGTGTTGGGGGCCTGGCAGCCAGCAGGACACCAGGGGCGGAAAGAGAAAGGAACTGAGGCCAACTTGGTTTCTGACGACCAGGGGCTTCCCTGTGGGCCCCTCTGGGGCCACGCTCCTGGGCTGGCCAGTGGGAGTCTCAGAGCCCAGCTCACCCCCGACCTCCCCCCACTCCCCCAAGTGTGTGGTCATCGGGCTGCAGTCCACGGGTGAGGCTCGGACCCGGGAGGTGCTGGACCAGAAGGACGGGCAGCTCGATTGCTTTGTCTCCGCCGCTGAGTGAGTGATGCTCGAAGCCCCCAGGGTGGGTGGGGACAGTCTCCCCCCCCACCTTGCGCCCCCACCCTCCGTTCTCCCTACGTGGCAGCCAGTGCCCTGTGACCCCAGCCGTGAGAACCCAGGTGTGCATCTGCTCAGACACTGCCCCAGCCCTCAGGGACGACAGGCCGGGACGATGAGCCACGGGTGACCCCAAGGCTCAGAGGGTGCCAGCAAAGGGACCTGGGATTTCGGAACAAGGCTCCCAGGTGCCCATCCCCCACATGGCTGCAGCACTGTTTCAAGGACCGCGCAGGTTTTGGGAACTAGCCTTTGGGGATCCTAAAGCTGCAGGCCTCTCTTCCCAGGGCTGGAAGGCCTCCTGGGCCCAGGGCCTCTCAGAGGTGGTTAGTCTGTGTGCACAGAGCTCTTGATGGCTGGAGGAGGGAGCCCCACTCAGGGCCCCACCCCACGCCCAGGCCCTCACAGTGAAACTGTGGCCCTGGGCCTACCCTCACCCTGCACCCCTGCAGTCTCCACACCCCCCCCCCCCCCCCCCCCCCCCCCCCAGTCCTCACACCCTCCCTCCCTGCCCGCCTTCTCCAAACCCCAGGCACCCTCCCCAGAGCTACTCCAGGTGCGATTTCTCTTGTACCGGGAATAATTTTGCTTCTTGATTTTAGGGGTGTCTTTTTGTCACTAATTCAGAAGCACTTTCCTTCAACCAAAAGAAAGCGAGAGAGAGGAGTTGGCAGTAAGAGAAAACGTAAGCTCCCCCCACACCCCCCAGCCTCTGATCTCTCTCCCATCTCCCATGCACAGCCTGGCTCGAAATCCTCCCTGGTCTCCCTCCCGTCCTCACTCGCTCATTCCTCTGCCCCACTGTCCCCTGTCTGAGTATCGACCCCTCTGCTGCTCGCTGCAGAGCCGGGAGGGTTCTGTCTCTGAGCAGGCCCAACTTGGGCACCCCCCCCCCCCCCCACCACCCACGTGTCCAGGGGACAGCAGGTGCAGAGGCACTTGGCACAGCTTCCCAAGAGAAACCCCGTGGGTGGCAGCCTCCAGGGTGCACTCGCTGCATGGGAGACGCAGACCCCAGCGGGGCCTCTCCTCAGCCTCCCAGTTGGCCAAAGACCAAACCCCGGTTCCGCGGGACGGCGTGGCTAGCTCGTCCTCGGGCAGCAGCCACCTGTGGCCCCCAGCGTCGCCCTCGGATGGGGGAGCTTAAGATTCTGGTTCTCGGCCTCGCGCTCCCTAGGTGGAAGCCAGCCTGGCGCCCCCACCGCGCTAGCTCGTGGGCCACGATGGGGCTCAGGAAGCGCATCCCAGGAGGGAGGTCACCCTCCCGGCGGTGCCTGCGTGGGCTGCTTTCCAGCAGAGGCTGGGCATCAGCTCGCTGTGGGAAGCGAGGCTCAGAGAGGCCAGGCAACCCAGCTGAGGTCACACAGCCAGACGCGGGGCATCCCCGACGATGGCAGTGTACGTAAGGTGCCTAGACCACCGTCCCCTCGGGACCTGGGTACGTCCTTTGGCCGACCCAACCAGGCAACCAGGGTTGCCGTGTGAGGTCAGGCACCTGGCCTCCCCAGGCACCAGCCAAGAGTAAACTGAAGCGTCAGGAAGTCAGACAGGGACGTCAAAACTGCTCTACGCCACGTCCTGGCTGACGGCAGGACCCGGGAGAGCAGCCAGAAGCCGGACGGAGCAAGAGGCTCAGGCCACTCGGGTCCCGGCACCTGGGTGTGGCCCTGGACTGCCCCCTTCCCCTCCTGAGGCATCGCCGTGAGCTGGGCCCCTCAGGAGGGAGGAGCGGGCCGGGCCTCCATGAGCCTGTTCCTCCTGTGCAGGGCGGCCACGGGGCCGTGGGGCCAAGGCGCCCAGGCTGGTGTGCGAGGTGGCAGGCGTGATCCGGATCAGTGACGACAGCAGCACCGAGTCAGATGCCGGCCTGGACAGTGACTTCCACTCCTCCCCTGAGTCCGTGCTGGATGACGACGTAGTCATTCTGGACGCCATCGGGCTGCCGGCCGATGACCGCGGTGAGGCCCGCAGCCCAGCATTTGCCACCTTACGGACAGGGGAGTCGGGCTCAGAGAGCCATCAGGGCCACGCGCCTGGCCTGAGGCAGAGGGGGTTCACACCAGCAGTCTGGGGTGAGAGAACATTCCAGACCCCTATACCCCCGTGCACGCGACTGTGCCCCACTCCTCAGGGACCCCTTCACTGCTTCCAGCGGGGCTGTGGGCAGGTGGGCCGGCCGGTACCCCCTGACCTCTGGCCCTGCAGGGCCCCTGTGCCCCCTGCAGCGAGACCCACACGGCCCTGGTGTCCTGGAGCGTGTGGAGCGGCTAAGGCAGGACCTCCTGGCCAAGGTGCGGGCGCTGGGCCGGGAGCTGCCCGTCAACACTCTGGACGAGCTCATCGACCAGCTTGGGGGCCCCGAGCACGTGGCTGAGGTGAGCTTCCACGGGGCCCCCCCGTGGCCACCCCGGAGTCCCCGCATGGCACCGTGACGTGGGGTTGGAGCTGGGAAGACCCCGGGTCCAGCATCCGGTGTGCAGCCCAGGAGGCCGGGCCGGCTGGTGGTGGACTCCCCTCCCACAGCCGCCGTCGCCCTGCCCCCTGCTCCCCAGCCCGGCCTGACACCCACCTTCCCCACACACCCCCGTGTGCTCTTAGTCCCCAGGCCAGTCCCCCTGTGTCTCCTCCCTATCCTCCCCACCTGCAAACTGTCCCCTCTCTTGGGATGTCCCTGTGGGGACAGCCCAGGCTCTGGTTTTGCCCCAGGGAGCAGGTTTATAATAGAAGACGTAGGACGGAGTGAAAATCCTGCTGTCTGCCCCTGGGCGGCCCGGGCCTGGCACCAAGGCCGTCCTGGCCCAGGGTCTACAGCGTCCCTAGCACACACACACTCGGGGGCTCCGGGCACCCAGGCAAGGGGCCAGGGAAACAGGCATGCGGGGGCCAGTCCCTGACGGCCTCACCGGCTGACTGCTGGTCCCCCCTCCCCAACCCCAGATGACTGGCAGGAAGGGCCGTGTGGTGTCCAGGCCCGACGGGACAGTGGCCTTTGAGTCTCGGGCAGAGCAAGGCCTCTCCATCGACCACGTGAACCTCAGGGAGAAGGAGCGCTTCATGAGTGGGGAGAAGGTGGGGGCATGAGGCCGGGGCCCGGGGGGTGCAGGGGATGGGCTGTGTCAACAGGTGCCCCCCGTGTGGGGGGAGCGGGTGAGGACCCTGCGTGACCAGGGAGGTGCAGGGTTCCTGAGGGGCTGGCCCCAGGACCACAGCCCATCGCGGCCCCCGCTGGGCGTGTGTGTGCACGAGTGCCCGAGCGGGGGGGGGGGGCCCCACAGGCCTCCCTGGCCGTCCCAGCCTCCAGTCACTGTCACGCTGCCGTCTGTCACCGCCCAGGGGCCGCTGTGAGGCCCTCCACTGGAACTCAGTGTGGGCTGCTCCTCTCCACCCAGGGCAGGCCAGGGGTGGCCCACGGTCCGCTCTGAGCCCACGTGGGCTCCCCCACGGACACACACCTGCTCCTCCCGTACTCACCTTAAACGAGTCCCAGTGACCCACGTGAGGTGCGCAAGGCACAGAGGAGCAGGCAGGGTTCTGACCGCCCCGTCCGTGTCCCCCAGCTCGTGGCCATCATCTCCGAGGCCTCCAGCTCTGGCATCTCCCTCCAAGCGGACCGCCGCGTCCAGAACCAGCGACGCCGGGTCCACATGACACTGGAGCTGCCCTGGAGCGCGGACCGGGCCATCCAGCAGTTCGGTGAGTCCCACCCCGGGCAGCCCCGCCCCCGGGCAGCCCCGCCCCCCCGCCCGCGGTCCCTGAGAGCCCTCCTCCGCTTCAGGCCGGACCCACAGGTCCAACCAGGTCTCTGCCCCCGAGTACGTCTTCCTCATCTCCGAGCTGGCCGGGGAGCGAAGGTTCGCCTCCATCGTTGCCAAGCGGCTGGAGAGCCTGGTGAGCGGGGCCGGCCGGGCTCCCCCGGGGGAGGGGGGGGGGGCGGGGCGGCGCCGGGAGGAGCGGGGGCAGCTCCTGACGGCCTTCCCCATCCGGGGCAGGGGGCTCTGACCCATGGGGACCGCCGCGCCACTGAGTCCCGTGACCTGAGCAAGTACAACTTTGAGAACAAGGTACCTGGGGAGGGGGAGGGGGGCAGGAGGGGATGTGTCCACGCCCAGGGTCCCCTAACGCCCCTCCTCTCTGCACTCAGTACGGCGCCCGGGCCCTCAGCTGTGTCCTCACCACCATCCTGAGCCAGACTGAGAACAAGGTGCCGCTGCCCCAGGGCTACCCCGGAGGAGATGCCGCCTTTTTCCGGGGTGAGCTGGGGCTGAGTGAAGGTCTCTGCGGTGTGGGGACAGCTTGACCCGGAGCGGTCTGGAGCACTGGCACTGGCAGACTGAATTTGTGTCCAAAGACCCCCCCCCTTCCGCACAAGCTTACCGAGGGGGCACTGGTGGCAGGGCGGGCGCCCCGGGCTGGCTGGAGGGCTGGCACGGGGCAGAAGACATTCAAGGCCCCCCCTTCTGCAGATATGAAGCAGGGCCTGCTGTCGGTTGGCATTGGTGGGCGTGAGTCCCGCTCTGGCTGTCTGGATGTGGAGAAGGGTGAGTCCTCCACGCAGAGCCCCCCTGCCCCCCCCCAAATCCATGGGAAGGCCTCCACACCTCCCAGGCAAAGCTCCCGGGGCCCTGCCGGGGCTCCCGACGCCCTGAGCTCCCCCCCAGACTTCTCCATCACCAAGTTCCTGAGCCCCCCGCCCCCCCAGACTGCTCCATCAAGTTCCTGAGCAACCCCACCCCCCAGACTGTTCCATCACCAAGTTCCTGAGCACCCCCCCGCCCCCCAGACTGCTCCATCACCAAGTTCCTGAACCGCATCCTGGGGCTAGAGGTGCACAAGCAGAACGCGCTGTTCCAGTATTTCTCCGACACCTTCGACCACCTCATCGATGTGGACAAGAAGGAGGGCAAATACGACATGGGCATCCTGGGTGAGGGCTGTGGCCTCCCCGGGGCGGGGGCCTGTGGGGGGTGGGGGTCTCCAGAGCCCGGAATGGCCCTGACGGTGTTGCCCCTGTCCCCGCTCCAGCCTCCTAACGGAGGGACCGTGGCCGTGCTGGGGTGATCCCCACCCCGGTGAGCAACTGGGAGGGCCCTGGAGGGGCAGGACTTGGGGCACCAAGAAGACTCTGTCTCGGGGAGGGGGGCTGCTGCAGCCTAGTGCCGTTCCCTGAGGACCAGAAGGTCTTATTTAGGCCTGAGGGGTGTACCCACATGCCCCATGTGCTGGTGGTGAGCCTGGCACGTTTGCTCTCTTCATGCCAAGGGAACCCGACGGCTGATACCCCACAGCAGGGGCTGGGGGGGGGGCCACAAGCCCTCCTGAGAGAGACCAGAGTCTGTATTTTCAGCTTCGAGGACCAGTCTCTGCCCGAGCGTACAACTTGGCCGTGGTAGTGAAAGCACAGACCACGGGAAACTGAGTGGTCACGGCTACGTGCCAATAAAACTTTATTTATAAAATCGGTGGCACGTATAGTTTGCTGACTTCTATGTAACCATCCCCACAAGAGCCTTGCAGAGCTGGGGCCCTGAGGGGCATGTTGTCTGTAGTCACATCTAGTATGAGTGTCCAGTGGGGGCTGGGGAGGCGGCTTGGACCCCAGGCCACCACAGGAGGGGCCACTTGCCATCCGGGCCATCTCTGCCGGGGGCGCATCCACCGCACTCCCTAGTGGACATCTCTGGGGTGTCCCCGAGAACTTGGGACGGACGGCTCCCGAAAGCCCAGAGCCTGGAGCCTCGTGGCCCCCTGATGGGAGGGTCTCACCCCTGCTCATCCTCTCTGCAGACCTGGCTCCAGGCGTTGATGAGATCTATGAGGAGAGCCAGCAGGTGTTCCTTGCCCCTGGGCACCCACAGGATGGGCAGGTGGTCTTCTATAAGGTGAGTGGGCGCTAAGCCGCCCAGCACGTGCAGGCCCGCCCCCAGCACCCCTCACCCCGCTCTGAGCCCACATGCTCTTGCAGATCAGCGTGGACCGCGGCCTGAAATGGGACGAGGCTTACGCCAAGTCCCTGGAGCTGACGGGCCCCCACGACGGCTTCTACCTCTCCTACAAGGTGGGTGGCTCGGGGGGCCCCCAACATGTCCCCAGGGGCGGGACCCCAGCCGAGGGGGTGGGGGGGCAGGGAGGGGCAGGGAGGGACAGGCAGCATCGCCCCTGCCTCCCCACCTCCCGCGCACCCCTGCCCAGGTCCGGGACAACAAGCCCAGCTGCCTCCTGGCGGAGCAGAACCGTGGCAAGCACTTCACGGTGTACAAGCCTAACGTGGGCCGGCAGAGCCAGCTGGAGACCTTCGACAGCCTGTGCCGGAAGTTCCACTGGGTAGGCGCCGGCTGACGGGCCGGGGGTGGGGGGGGTGCCTGTGCCCCCTGGCGCACGCGCTCCCCTTTCTGCAGGTCCCCAGGCCAGCCCTCTGTGCCCAGCTCACCCGGCTGCCGGTGCAGGAGGAGCAGGCCTGGGGCACCGTGGACCTTAGCTTCCCGCTCGTGCGCTGGGAATCGTGGATGGTCAGCCCATGCGGGTGGCTCACGCGGCTGTGTGTCCGCAGGTGACAGCGGAGGAGGCCAGGGAGCACTGGGAGAACAGCTACGCCTTCTCGCTGACGCACTGCAGCCACACCGCATGGTGAGGGCCGGGGTCGGACTGGGACGGGGGCGCCACAGCTTTGCACCGCCTGGCCCTGGCCTCTCTGCAAAGCACGTGTACGAGGAGGGTTCCTACGAATGGCACAGGGCAAAGTGGGGGGGGGCGCGTTGGGCGTCAGGGGCGTTCAGGGAGCTCGGAGGAGGCCAGCAGGACGGGGCCGTGGGATCCGAGCCTCCCCTCCCCCGCCCCGGCGTAGGAACCGGCACTGCCGGCTGGTGCAGGAGGGCAAGGACTGCGTGCAGGGCCTGCGGCTGCGGCACCACTACATGCTGTGCGGGGCCCTGCTGCGCGTGTGGGGCCGCATCGCCGCCGTCATGGCCGACGTCACCAGCAGCAGCTACCTGCAGATCGTGCGCCTCAAGACCAAGGACCAGAAGAAGCAAGTCGGTGAGCAGGTGGGCACGCCAGAGGGGCCGGGCGGGAGCAGGCACCGCTTCAGAGGCCCTGACCCGCCCCGGCCCCCAGGCATCAAGATCCCCGAGGGCTGCGTGCGCCGCGTGCTGCAGGAGCTACAGCTCATGGACGACGATGTCAAGCGCAAGCACGCGCGGGGCCGGGGCCTCCCCGCGCCGCCGCCGCCGCCGCCGCCGCCGCCCGCCCTGCGCCCACTCGAGCTGCCTTGCGGCCCCGGCGAGGTCCTGGACCTTACCTACAGCCCGCCGGCCCAGGCCTTCCCGCAGCCCCCGCCCTTTGCCTTCCCGCCCCCGGACCCCGTGCCAGCCCCCGGCGGCCTGGCCCTGGGCGCCCCGGACTCCGCAGCCGACGCCGCCGCCGCGGCCTTGGCACACCAGCGCCGTGACATCAACTTCAAGGAGGTGCTGGAGGACATGCTGCGCTCCCTCAACGCCGGGCCCGGCGCCGGGGCAGCCGGAGCGCCCGCGGGGAGCGGGGGGCCCGAGCGGCAGAGCGTCATCCAGTTCGGGCCCCCCTTTCCCAGCTCGTAGGCCCGGCAAGCGGCCCGCAGCCGGCGTCCGAGAGGAAACTTATCTGCAATACGCACGTCTCCGTGGACTCGAACTTCTCTCCTGCAGGCCTGGGTGGCGGGCGGGTGGTGAGCCGGGGCCCAGGGCCCCCCTGCTGACTTCCGGGGAGGGGCTGCCACGCCCCCGCCCCCGCCCCCGCCCCCAGCTTCCGGAGGCCTCCACTGTAGTGCCTTCCCTACCGGGCAGACCCCTCAAGATGCTGCCCGCCCTTCGGGGCCCTCCCAGGCAGCGCAGGTCCCACTCAGGATGTCGCGGGCTCCAGGCTTGGGCAGGGCCCGGGGGTGAGGGGCACACCCTGCCCGTGCCTCTGCCCTCTCCTGCCCTCCAGGCCTAGGCAGGAGCTCCCCATCCCACCTCACCCCACCCACCCTCAGGGCCTGGTCTGACCAGAAACCCCTGAAATCCACAAAACTGGGTGGCCCCAAGAGCTGGAAACTCAGGAAACCCCAGGTGCTCAGGGCCCTGCCTTCTCTGGGGGACTCCATGGGACAGACCCCACCCCCATTAATATATGCAATTCTTCCCCACTCTCTCTGCTCCCTAAATTATTGCCCCGCCCTCTCTCCCAGGCCCCAGAACCTGCCGTGGAGCTGGCGGTGTGGGTGGGTCCCTGGTTTCTATGTGTATTTATAATTAATGCAGGTGTACATATGTAAAGAGATCTTTTTTTAAATATATGTGCCTTTTCACTACCTCCCAGATTGTCTGCTTCTCCAGCCTGCAGAGACCATGGGGAGAGGAAGGCACAGTGTGTCTCCTCCAGGAACGTTTAGCGGATACCCACGGTGGCCCCACTCAGAGGAGGTCAAGGGGGCTGTTGCCTGTGGAGGGAGCCAGGCGGGTGAGACCAGCCCACTCCTCTCCCAGACCCGTGGGAGGCCGAGGCCAGGGTAGAGGTCTAGGGCCAGGCTGAGGAGACAGACCCACACTACAAGGGGCCGTTGTCTACGGTGTCTTCCTGGCACCAGCGTGGCAGGCCAGCTGCCTTGGCCCAACCCGTGCCAGCCCTGCTGTGTCTTGAGCCAGTCACTGGTTGCCTCCTGTCTGCCGGGGAGACCCAACACCCCCCGACACCCCGGGACACTCAGGGTGGTGGTGCTCTCCAGAGCAGTTCCCCTAGTCTCTGGTCTGCACAGCTGCGGCCCCTGCTCCGGTTTATTCCCAAGGCTCCCTCACAGGGTTGGTTCAGGTGGGTGGGGTAGCCCAGGACAGGAGGACCAAGAGCTGAGCCCTTGGGAAGGCAGGAACGCACGCCAGGCCCTTCGCGGAAACCACGGAAGCACACCCGGGTCTGGTCCTCAGGTTAGAAGGGTCTCCCACCAGCCAGGACATGGACAGGTGAGGAGCCGGGAGACCCAGGGGAAGCAGCTCTAGGGTGGCTGGGGTTCTCAGCCTGGCTACTGCAGCCCTCCAGCCCCATCTCTCTGCTGCTGACCTTCACTGGAAATTGGTGGGGGCTGGGGGGGTGGGTAGGGACAGGACAGACCCAACTGCTCTCCAGCCATGCCATCCCCTACTCCCTTGCCAGGATGGCCCCAGGCAGCTACAGGCAGGAAGCTGTGACCATGCCTCCCAGGCCCCCCAGACCATGGATGAGCGTTGGTCTGCAGGACTGATGGCCTCAGGCTATTCCCACCCCTTCCTGGGGCGGGGGACTGTAGATAACGCCCCCATGGCTGCACCAGATGAGGCCCCGTGGGCAGGCCTGGATGCCCTGGCTCAGTGTCCAACAGTGAGGCCTGTCTATTGCACAGGCCCTGCCTGGCACGGCTCTGTGCCCAGACCAGCTCGGCCTGATGCTCAGCCCACCCCACGTGCCCAGTCCCTCCAGTGGGCAGAGCCACAAGGCCCCAGCCCCCTTGGCCTCCCATCTAGGCACTGGGGAAGACCGGCCACAGGCAGGCCCTGAGCAGCGGGCTAATACCCTGGATGAGTCACAGCCAGTAATTCCTATCACCTCCCACAGGATCAGCCTGTGCCCAGCAGGCGGGGCTGCTAAGATTAGCGGGCGCAGACGCAGCCCTAGGAAGCCAGAGAACTCCTGAACTCACAAGAGCCTGGGGAGCTACCACCACCCTCCTGCCCCTGAACCAGAAGGTCCCCAGGGCAAAAGGCTTCCCCGCCTACCCCGCAAACCCACCCCAGGGAGGCAGGAACTTGCAGCAGGCCAATTTGTACGTTTTATTCCCACAAGATAACGGGGGGGGGGCGCCGAGCCACGAGCCGGGCCGAGGAACCTTCCTCCGGCAGGGGGTGCACGCCGGGTTCTCGGGTCTGCCCCACCAGCAGGCTGGTTTTCAGGCAGACCGTCATGGGTGCCGGGTAGAAGGCTCCGAGGGGCAGGGGCAGGGCCGTGGGGGGGCGGGGGGGCGCATCCTTGTGGAGCTAGAGGTAGCAGGGCAAGTCCTTCTCGATCACCTGTGGGGAGAAAGGGGGTCAGCGCTGGCCTCTTCCCTGGCCCCCACCCCCCAGCGGGCCCCTGCGGAGGAACCTACCAGGGGCTCTTCCATGGGACCGTACCGCTTCACCACGCAGCCATTCTTGTCAATGAGGAACTGCAGGAAGGGGCCGCGTCAAAACAGGGACCCCGCAGCTCTGGGGGGGAAATGCGGCCCCCGGGGCTGGAGTCCCTTTGGGCAGGGCACGGAGCTGGGGCTGAATAAACGGACCCAGGGGCAGGAGCTGGCCCTGGACACGGTCCTAGCCTGTCCCCCCTTCCCCCTTCTTACCTTGGTGAAGTTCCATTTGATGGCACTAGAAGACAAATGTGAGCTCATGAGAAATCTGTGGCGATTGCGGGTCCCCCGGGGTCCCTGCGGACCACCCTGCCCCCTCCTTTGCCCCGCACTCACTTTCCCAAGATGCCCCTCCCCTTGGGCTGGACTTTCATCCACTTCCACAGCGGGTGGGCATCATCCCCGTTCACGCAGATCTTGCTGAACATATCGAACTTGACATTATAGCCAGCAGCGAACTCCTTGATCTCCGCGTTACTCCCTGGTTCCTGGGGCGAGCAGGGGCATTGGGGTGAGGGAGGACAAGCCTGGACTCCCCCTGGTCCCCGCTGCCACAGGCCCGACCCAGATCTTCTCCCCACACCCGCCCACCCTAGTCTTGACCATCCCGACACAGGGACACCTAGGGACACAGCTGGCCAAGTACGTACCTGCCTCCCGAACTGGTTGCAAGGGAAGGCCAGGATCCGTAAACCACACTCAGCATATCTGGCGTGCAGGTCGACAAGCTGAGTATAGTTTACCTCCGTTTTGCCTCATTGCGAGGCCACGTTGGTGACTATGCACACGAAGCCCCTGGAGGAGAGATGGTGCAGTCAGGCCAGGTCAGGGCCATCGACCTTTTCCCCTGCCTCTCCCACCAGGCAGGTATGTACCCACCGGTACTTGTCCAGATTAACCATGTGTCCATCGATGTCCTTGGCTGAGAACTCGTGCATGGACTGAGCACAGCGCCAGTCGTCTCGGGAGGCACACTGTAAGGCAAGGGCACCATGAGAGGCCTGTGGACCTCGCTGCCACCTGGCCCATCTCCCAGCTCAGGGTCCCCAGAGGAAGGACTCCCAGGCGGATCCGCGCCAAGAAAACCATGTCCCCGGGACAAGGAAAAACTGAGGACTCCTCCTCCTCGAAGGCGCCCGCCGCTTGCGCTGCAGGGCGCATTTGACAGAGGACACTGAGACCCAAAGAGGGTTTGGGACCCCGCCAGGTGGCTCCAGCGGCGGGTGTGGGGGCCCCGCGCGCACCGGATCCCGGGAATCGGCGCTACAGCCGCTATCACAGGTCGCGAGCGCCGCCTGCCCCGCTCTCTCTAGACGCGGCTCCTTCCGTCGGGGGCGCGCCCTCTTGCGCCCGCAAGCCCCAGCCTTCCGCCGCGGGGGGACTCGGCGCCGCCGCCTGCCCGGCAACCGGCGCCGCTGCCCGCGGCGACCCGGGGAGCCGGCGGCTGTGCGGCCCATGCCGGACCGTTTCCGGCCGCGCCTGTGCCCGAGGGCCGCGCCGGGGGGACAAAGGGCCGGTAGCCAGGGCGCCCGGCCGCCCGTCTGTGACGCCACCGCGCGGGGCCCAGGGGAGCACGGGGCGGGGGAGGGGCGGTGACGCCCCGCGGCGCGTGACCCGGGGTTTCCAGCTCACCGGGCGCCTCCCGTTCGCCGGGCCCCGGCCGGGGGCGCCAGCGGCCGAGGGTGCCCAAGCCACCCAGCCCCCTCGACGCAACCCGGAGGCGCCCATCGGGGGTCCTTCCTGCCCAGGCCTCCTCCCGAACGTCCCCCGCCCGAGTTCTCCGCGGCCCCGCGCGCCTGCCCAACGGCCCGTCGGCTCGTCTCCCAGCTCACCATGGTGCCGGCCAGGCCGGGTGCGGCCAGGGCTCCGCACAGCAGCGCCGGCTTCAGCAGGCGGCACAGGCGGCTGAGGTTCATCGCGGCGGCGGGGGCGCCGGAGGCAGCGACTCCTCCCCTCGCCGAGCCAACCAATGGACGCGCGCCGGCGGGCCTGGCCTCCCCGCCCTAGGCCACGCCCAACAGAGCCCTCATTGGTTGTACGCGCAGGCGGGGCGGACGCGTGGTGACACCAGCCAATGGGAGGCCGGGGTGAGGGGCGGGCGGGGTCGGGGCCGGGCCGGGCTGCGGCTCCGCGGCTCTGCGCGACTGCGCATGCTCGCCGGCGGGGAGGGCTGCGAGGTCCGCGCAGGAGGCGCGGCGCGTCGGCGAGTTTAGGACTGTTATCCGGCTGGTTGACCTCGGCACCGCGGGATGCCTGACCACTTGAGATAGTACTGGAAACGCGTGGTGGGGGGCTCGAACTCCCAGACGTATCGCCCAGCTCTTTGAACACTGGAGGTTGTCTTTTAAAAGTAAATAAAGTCAGTCGGGGTCAGACTCCCGCTCACTGGAGACTGCGGTGTCGCTGCGGGGGCGCCCCGCCCGTGGGCCCAGCGAAGGCCGGGGACCACCCAGCGGCGAGCCACGAAACGGCACGCTGCCGTTACAAGCAGCGCGTGAGCCCGGGGCCACTAACCGGGCGACGGTTAGCGGGCCCCTGTGGCCGCGAGGACGCGCAGGTGTGTGCGGGGCAGCGGCGGCACACGCGGGGGGAGTAGTCTGCACACAGTGCAGGCGTGCTCAGGCATTTGGCCGAGTCGGTCCAGAAGACAGAACCGCCCGCTCTTGGGAATTGAGCCAAGGAATTCCTCAGCGGCCCGTCCGCCCCCACTCCCAGCCCTGCCTGGACTTTGACCTGTGGACGAGTGGGTGTTTTCAGCTTGTGCTACAGTGCACTTCTTATCCCCTTCTCGGATCCTCCCGTGAACATTGCTGCAGAGACGGGGGAGGGGGTAGGACTCTCGGCTTGGTTCACTTGGGGGGCGCCAATGAGACCCCCTCCCACCCAGGCTTGCCAAAGGGCAGAGCTGGGGCCCTTGGCCTTGCGCCACGCTTAGAGGTAGAAGCGCAATGAAATGAGGAAGCCCATTCCAACGGCCAGGCCCTGTCTTGCACAATGGCCTTCACGTGGCCGCCTCCCTCCAGTGCGGCTACCAGAGGCCCACTTGTCTGAGTCACCTCCTGGAAGAGAGCCCCCATAGTCCCACCTGGGCAGCCTCACTTCTCAAGAAGGAGCAACCCCCACCCCCCCCCCCCACCCCCCGCACGGCCCCCATGAGCGAGCCCCTTCCTGTCCCTGGAAGAGCCTGTTCTGGAAGTTTCACACACGTGGATTCACACTCCGTGTGGCGTCTCGTGACGGGTTCCCTCCCTGAGCGTCGTGTGTTCCGGGTCCGTCCGTGGGGCGGCGGGGGTGGGCGCCTCGCTCCTGCTCTGCTCATGGCCAAGTAATGTTCCCATGCGTGGTGGACACAGTGTGTTTACCTGTTCATATATTGATGGAATTTGGTTGTTTTGAACTTTTGCCTTTGTAACGCTGTACAAATGTTTGTATGGGCATACATTTTCATTTTTTAAATTAAAAAAAATTTTTTTTTCTTTAATTTACATCCAAATTAGCATATAGCGCAACAATGATTTCCAGGAGTAGATTCCTTAATGTCCCTTTCCCATTTAGCCCATGCCCCCTCCCACAGCCCCTCCAGCAAGCCTCTGTTTGTTCCCCATATTTAGGAGTCTCTTCTGTTTTGTCCCCCTCCCTCTTTTCGTACATTTTCATTTCTCCTTCGTATGCACCTAGGAGTGGAATTGCCGGGTCAGATGCTAAGCCTCGTTTAACCTCGTGAGCAGCTGCCGGACTGTTTTCCATCCACTCCATTTTATATCCCCACCCAGGAGCGTATGGATGGCGGCCAGAGTTCTGGACTCAGCCTCGGCCATGTGATACAGCATGGCGAGAGGTGCGAAGGAGCAGCTTGCCACTCTGTGTCTCTGTGTCCTGGCGCTGAGGGCACAGTCACTGGACTCTGAATCATCAGAATGATGCTCAGGCCTTGGCAGCCTCTCTGGGGTCCTGAGGCCCACCTGGCCCTGTGAGCCCTTTCTCCTGTCTCTTCTGTGCCCTGTGGAACAGCAAGATTGCCTAACATCTACACACCCACTACTGTATTCACCTGCCACCCATGCCTGGGCCCTCTTGGGGTACTATCCGGGCCACCTTTCCTTGGAGCCGGCCTCCCCCCGCCCCCAGGTTCCAACAGTCCTGCCTTCTCCCCTTGCCAGATCTGCCTTCACGCCAGCAACCTAGACAGATGCCTTTTCTCCCATCTTAAAACCGCTCCTAGCTCCCTCTCCTTCCACCCTTGGCCCCCCTCCCCTTGGCATTCGCGTCCACATCTCCAACTCCTTTCCTCTCATCCATCCCACCCTGGCCAGGCCCCCTCCTGATCTGCCCTCCTTGGGGTCACCAAGCTCCCGTCCAATCTTCACATCTGCTCAGACTCAAACTGCCGTTTCGTGGCCGTGATGGTTGGTCTCTCCCTCCTCCTCCTCCAGACGCTTTCTTCACCTGGTTCCAGGGCACCTGGCAACCTCCTACCGCCCTTTATTCTACCAAGGAGCACTCATGTAACACTGCTGGTGCCAGGCACTGCCATCATTAATCAAGCGCCCTGAGAAGCGGGTGCTGTTTTTGTCCCTGTTCTACGAGGCAGGGGGAAGGGAGACATTTAGGTACAAAATTGCTAAGGGATGTGCCTCGGTTCACACAGCCAGGACTGGAGGCCAGGCCACTGCTTCAGGATCTGTGCCCCGCTCTGTGCCCTTCCGCTGCTTCTTCCCTCTCCTCGGCCTCCACATCTTGGCAAGGCTCCAGTCCTGGTCTCGGATCTGTTCGGTGACCGCGCCCAGCCTCCGATCTCCATTGACTCCCACAAGTCTGCTGCACCCCCCCCCCCCCCCCCCCCCCCCCCCCCCCCACTTCCCCGCCCCCCCCCCCCCCCCCGCCTCCCAACCTTGGACTTTGCCCTGGATTCCACTCATATCCCAAGGTCTCCTTGATCTCTCTCCTTGGGCCGCAAGGAGATCATTTCTTCTTTCTTTTCTTTCTTTTTTCTTTATTCTTATTTTTTAAGTAATCTCTATGCCCAATGTGGAGCGTGAACTTCTCCTCCACCAACTGAGCCAGCCAGGTGCCCCCAGAGCCCCTTTCTTTCTTTTTTTAAATTTTTAAATTATTCAATTTATTTTTGGGAGACAGAGAGAGACAGAGCATGAACAGGGGAGGGGCAGAGAGAGGGAGACACAGAATCTGAAGCAGGTTCCGGGCTCCGAGCTGTCAGCACAGAGCCCGACATGGGGCCCGAACCCACAAACCGCAAGATCATGACCTGAGCTGAAGTCACACGCTCAACCGACTGGGCCACTCTCAGTGGCGCCCCTCCAGAGCCCCTTTCTAATCTGTCACCCACACCTGTCTCTCCCTGGCCTGTTGGCCCCAGTCAGGGCTGCCCTGTTCTCCCTCCTCCCTCTCTGTCTCTCTCTTCTCCGTGTCCCGTCCATCTGCAAATCTGTGGGCTCCACCTTCAGAATACCAGGACTCTGCCCACTGCTCTGCCCAGGTCATCCTCTCCACCCCTCCTTGGTCTCCCTGCTCAAACACTGAGAGTGACTGACAAAGTTAACCCAAGCTTTTCAACCCAAGCAACAAGGCCTCCCAGGGTTTGCCTCACTGCACTCTTTAACCTCCTGTCCTCCTCTCCCCCCACAGGCCTCCTTGCTGCCAACTCACCAGGCAAAGTGCGGCCTCAGGGCCTTTGCACACGCTGTACCTTTTGATAGACCTTTCTATAGACATTCCCACAGCTTCCTCCTTCTATTTGGGCTTTTGCCAGAGTCTCTCTCGCTCCTTGCCTTCCCTGACCTCCTCCCCATTTGACACTGAAAGTCTCCCACGTTGCTTAGCGTGGTCTACCTTTTCTTCCATAGCATTGTCACCTTGTAACATTATCGTCTGTTGTGCTCACCGTTTCTGTCCTGTGTCTCCCTGGAATGTCTGCCTCTGTGAACGTATCGCCCAATGAGAAGCTCCTGATGCGTCTCCAATGGGGCGAGCGCTGAGCTGGGGGCAGGGGTGGATGCGCAGTGGGGGTTGCGGGGAGACACAGGTGGGAGCACCTCATGAGCCCAGGAGCTATGCCAGGCTCCTCCCAAGCACAGCCGTCCCTTCAGACTCTCACCTAACCCTCTAAAACGGGGACACTTTATTTCCATTGCACAGAAGGGAACACCAAGGCTCATGGGCATTAAGTTGGACGCGGCCCGCAGCACCTGGATGCATATTTACAAAGGGCCTACAAAGTTGCCCGGCCCTCTCTGGGAAGCGAGGAGACCGCTGCCTCCGTCCGGCCTCAGTTTCCCCTCCCGTAGCTCGCCTCCGCCTCCCACGATTCTAAATCTAACGCAGAGACCAGCGTTGAGCGGAAACCACAACTCCCGAGAGGCCCTGCGGCCAAGGCCACGCGAGAACTGCCGAGGCGAGAGTGGGCGGTTCCGTTCGCACGCCTCTCGCGCAACCAACCGCCGCTCTCAGAAGGCCCGGGCTGCCCTTGGCGCTGCCGCTCCCGAAGTTGTCTGGATTCAGGCGTTCGCTGTCGACAGCCCTCCACGAGACGGACTGGGGGCTTGACAGTGGCTCGGCGCAGGCGCAGTCGGTGAGGGTACTGCCGGGCTGGGGCGCGTTGACGCGGAGCGGCGGCGGCCATGGACGACGAGGAGGAGACGTACCGGCTGTGGAAGATCCGCAAGACCATCATGCAGGTGAGCCTGCTCGGCTAACGCGGCGAGGTCGGACCAGGGCGAGGTCCCTGCGGCACGCAGCGGGGCCGGGGCGCGTGGAGGACGGAGGGGCCGACGGCCTGTGGCCGAGCCGGGAGTCCGGCGGTCCCGGGGCGGGGCGGGGGGTGGGGGTGGGGAGGAGGGGGTCTCCCTCGAGCTGGAGAGAGACGGCGGACCCCTGTTCTCCCATTTGGGCCTGTTCCTGGAAGGCTTGGGCTCTAGCCCGGGTGCCTGACAGAATCCCAGAATCGGGGCTTGGGGGGAGCCCTGCTGGTCAGTGAGGGCGTCTGACTGATGTTTCTGTTCGGCGGCTACTTCACGGCCTCGGCCGCCACCTTTGAGCTCCTCGCGTTGTTCGGGACAACTATCAGCAACAGTCCGGCTGAGCGTTCGCTGCAAGGCTTAGCCGCCCGGTGGGAGGGGACCCGTGCGATCCCAGGCCTGGGAGAAATCCCGCCGGAACTAAGCCCAGGCGGCCGCATTCAGCCTCTTCTTACCGCTTTGCAAAGCTGCTCTAAGGCAGGGACCAGAGCAGCCGTGCCCAGGGGCTGCGCTGGGGGCCCTGCAGGCTCTGGAGGGACAATCAGGCCAGGGGGCTCATGGAGAAAAGGGGTGGGCACAGGGCCGGGTAGCAGCTCTGACCTTCCCTCTCTCCGTCTGGATCCTCTTCACCCACTGGAGGAGCCCTGGCCAGCCCAGCAGTGCCCCTCCCACCCAGACCCCAGGGCCATAGCTCTGCCCCACCGCTTCCCGGTCACGGCCTGTCCCCGAGGCTCAGGATAAGGTGACAGTTGCGTGTGTGGCAGCTGGTTGTCTGGAGCAGCGCAGGGGCTCTCTTGGGGCGTGCCCTGGTCTGTGTCCCCACCTGCCCATTTCCGTCTGACGTCTACACGCACCTGTCGCATCAGGCCCCCAAACCCCGTGTCCTTCTCTGCAGTGGCCTCATCTGGCCCGAGCGCTTCCCGCCAGCTCTCTCTGCCCTGAGGTCACTGGGCTAGCTCTCTCTCTCTCTCTCTCTGCAGCTCTGCCATGACCGTGGCTACCTGGTGACCCAGGATGAGCTGGACCAGACACTGGAAGAGTTCAAGGCCCAGTTTGGGGACAAGCCGAGTGAAGGGCGGCCACGGCGCACAGACCTCACGGTGCTGGTGGCCCACAACGACGACCCCACTGACCAGATGTTTGTCTTCTTTCCAGGTGAGGGCCTTGCTGGTCCTTGGCTGTGTGTGTCCTGGGGGTCACGGTCCTAGTAGAGCCATCCGAGGGCCTGCTCGGGGTCACATGGTCGCAGCTGCATGCTGTGTGACCAGTGTCTACACTGACCCTTTTTACTCTTCCCAGCCTGGAAAGAGAGCACACACCCCCCCCCGCCCCCCCCCCCCCCCCCCCCCCCCGCCCTTTCGCTGCAGACGATGACATTGATCTCTGACTTCTCTGAGCACTTTTTCCAGCTTCCTTCTCCTCGATCCCCTTCCCCAGTTTTTCTTCCTTGGCTGTGTTCTCCACCAGGACCGTCACAGGCCTCCCAGGGGGGCTCCCGGACCCCTCATGACCTGAGACTCGCCTGTGTCCTCTCTGGCCACCCCCCCCCCCCCCATCAGCCCAGCCTCCAGTCTCCAAGCCTCCCGTTCCCTGCAGCCCCTTCCTGTGCTGCTGGAGGGTTCTGGCCCCGTCCTGGGCCCTGTCCATGCCCCTCACCGAGCTCGGGTGCCACCTCTTCCAGGTCGAGCGAAGAGCCCACCGAGGGGTGTCCCGGGCCCCCTGTGTCCCTCTGTCTTAGCACCTGCTCACTGAGGCAGCCCGACTCTGAGGCCCATAAGGGTCGGGAGGCTGTGCTGTGGGGTGAGCACTTGGGGGCCCAGCCCACTGCCTGGAATCAAGGGGGGTGGCACACGTTTACAGAATGGACCCAGCTGGTGCTTTTACAGGAAGCGTCCCCGTGTGTGAGGCGTGCTTATTGGAGGCATTGGTGCTTAGCCGCCTGCGTCCCTGTGGCGCTGTCTCAGCCTCCCGAGAGTGGGGGCGTCCGTGTTCTCCCGTGGGCCATAGCTCAGGACTGGGGTTCCTGCCGTGTTAGTCCACACAGCACCCCCGACCTGGCGGCTTGAGCGTCTGCGACCGCTCCGCTCCCAGCGCCGGAGGCACGAAGTCTGACGCCAGGTATCAGCAGGGCTGGCGGTCTGCCGCCTTCGCCCTGTGTCCTCACACGGCCGCTTGCTCTTTGCGTTTCTGTCTTCGTGTCCTAGAAGGACAGCAGTCGGTTGGATTCGGGTCTGCCCCGATGACCTCGCGTAAATTTAGCGTCGTTTCCAAATGCAGTCGCGTTCGAGGTATTGGGGGTTGGGACTCTAACGTAAGGGCTTTGGGGGGGACACGACTCAGCCCACGATACTGCCCGTCGGTGGAGCGAGGGTCTCAGGAGGGTGCCGTGACGGAGCAGCGGGCAGGGGCCTGGCCGGGAGCCCCGCGTGGGTCCTGGCACCAGGGGCTGCCCGTCTGCTGGGCTCCCGGAGTCCAGAGGTCCCATCGTGCCAGGCTCTGGGCCTGTGCGCCGTGGTGACCTGGCACCCCACCGGCAGTGCAGGGACGGGAGGTAGTCTCCGTGGTGGGACCTCGGGCTCCCGTAGACTAGACGAAGCGCTTGATGTGGGCGTTCCCAAACCCTGGCACCACTGAGGCCCCGGACCACATGTGTCCCAGATCCTACTTCCAGGAAGGGGTCCAGTAAGTCCGGGCTGCCAGGCACCTTTCAGCTCCCCAGGTGACGTGGAGGCGGCCAGCCCCCTGGTCCGGGAGCCAGCAGCCAGGTTCCTGTCGTGCATGTGGGGAAGCTGAGGCCTCAGAGAGAAGGGGCCGTTCCGGAGTGGCACAGGGGCCCCTCGGCACAGCAGAGCTAGCGCCCGGGTGCCCGAGAGGGCGAGGGAGCCGGGCCCGCACGGCGAGAGGGGCCCCGGCAGTGCAGACCGCCGTGCGTTCTGTCCGCAGAGGAGCCCAAGGTCGGCATCAAGACGATCAAGGTGTACTGCCAGCGGATGCAGGAAGAGAACATCACCCGCGCCCTCATCGTGGTGCAGCAGGGCATGACCCCCTCCGCCAAGCAGGTGGGTGGGGGCCCCGCCCAGGTGCTGAGCCCCGCTGCCTCTCATTCGGCCCTGAGCACCTCGCTTCCCTTCCTGCCACAGCTCCTCACGGGGCCCTTCGCCCATCCCGAGGGGACCCCCGGGGACTGGGATCTGAGAAGGAGCGGTTGTCCCTCGCTGAGGGGCAGGGCCAGAGTGGCAGGGCGGTCGGCGCCCCGTCTGTGACGGGACGGGACAGAGGACCAGTAAGCACTCTCGTCCTGTGCTTGGGGGCTGCAGGACACTCCCAGCCCCATCGGCTCGAGGACGAGCCCCGGGAGCGTTTTGTCAGATGGAAACACGCGAGCATCACCTGGTTGTCACCGTGACACCGGGCCGAGGCCCCTGTTGGGTGGGCGGGCTCTCCCTGCGGAGGAGCCCGGCTGCCTGGTGGTGGGTTTTGGTGAATTGCAACGCTTGGCGGTTTATTGGGGTGTGAAAGCAAACCCTCTCTGGCTTCCCGCCCCCGCCAGCCTCCAGGGAGCCAACGGTGGGGTGGTCCTGGCTCTTGGCTGTGCCTGAGGGCGGTCTCTTTTCCAGTCGCTGGTTGACATGGCCCCCAAGTACGTCCTGGAGCAGTTTTTGCAACAGGAGCTGCTCATCAACATCACAGAGCATGAGGTGGGGGCCTCAGGTGGGGGCGGCGGGGAATGGGCCCTCCTCCCCAGCGGGGGCTAGCGAGGGACGAAGGGAGGCTGGGAAGGCAGTGCTGGGCCCCACGGTCCCTCACCCGCTGGGGGATGGCAGAGATGTGGGCGTTTGCCTGACAGTAGGAAGACAGTGGGGACGCGTCCCCGGGGCTGGATGCTCCCGCTTTGCGGAGAGCCGGTCTGGTGATGGAAGTAAGGCAGGGGTCCCTGAGTGTGGTCCCGGACGGGCCGCGGCAACATCACCCAGGAACATAACCAGGAATGCAGGTCCCCAGGCCTGCTTGGCCTGCACAGTCAGGAAGCCCCGGGGGGTGGGGGCGGGACCCCAGGGCTGGTCTGCAGGAGGCGCAGTCTGGGGACCCCCGTCCGCACGTGGAGCCGGGAGCAGGATGGGGCTGCGCCAGGACATCTGTAAACCCCGGCCCCTCTGGTT
Organism: Panthera uncia; assembly: GCF_023721935.1. Classification (NCBI taxonomy): domain Eukaryota; kingdom Metazoa; phylum Chordata; class Mammalia; order Carnivora; family Felidae; genus Panthera; species Panthera uncia. The sequence continues at coordinate 498,525 of NC_064816.1, read as the reverse complement.
AACGTGGCGCGACAAGGCAGCTGGCCAGGGCCCGCCCCGCACCCCTTCTCTGTGTGGGGAATCAGCGGGGCCTGTCCTCAGCTCCTCCTCTTGGCAGCTGGTCCCGGAGCACGTCGTCATGACCAAGGAGGAGGTGACCGAGCTCCTGGCCCGGTAGTATCCTTTCGGCCCCCTCCCCTGGGCCCCCGCACCCCAGTCACCCCCACCCCCGTCAGCTGAGCCTGGCTTTTTCCCTGACTGAGCTGCTCAGTAAACTCCGAGAGAACCAGCTGCCCAGGATCCAGGCCGGAGACCCGGTGGCCCGCTACTTTGGGATAAAGCGGGGGCAGGTGAGGACTCGCCCCCCCCCCCCCCCCCCGGGGCCCCCCCAAGGGCAGGGGGGGGGGCCCCCCCCCCCCCCCCCCCGTCACCCAGGGCCCCCCCACCCCAGATCCGGGGTGGGCTGTGACTTCAGCCTGTGGGGAGGCCCCAGCCCCTGTTCTGCTTTGGCACCTGCGCAGGTGGTGAAGATCATCCGGCCCAGCGAGACCGCGGGCAGGTACATCACCTACCGGCTGGTGCAGTAGCCGCCCTGCTCGCAGGTGAGATGGCGCCTCTCGGGGGTGCTGAGCGGGAGGGCCTGTCCGTCTCCGGCCCGGGAGGGAGTGCATCGTTCCCACCCACCGGGTTGTGGCCGGAGAGCCCCTTCTCCCCGCTGCCCACGGTCCTTCGTGTGTCATCCACTTGTCGCCGGGCTTGGAGGCAGCTGGCTCAGGCTCGCAGGACCGACTAACACGCCTTCGTCCTTCCTCTCGTCCAGCGGCCCGGAGTCCCTCACCCAGGCTGAGGGCGGCAGCCGGCCTGCCCTGTGGGAACAGTCACCCCAGGAACCTCCTCACTGCTGCTTCTCCACACCCCTGGGCTGAAGGTCTGTGTGTGGCCTCACCTGGACCCCGCATGAGGGCGCCTCCGGAGGGAACGGGACGGCGCAGGGAGGCCCTCCGGTGCCCGGTGACAAACTGCAGTCCTGGGTCCAAGTCTGGCCCCCAGCGCCTTGCTGTCGCCGTGTCCTATAGGGTGGCCCCGGGGACATCTGTGAGCCGCGTCCGTGGCGGCAGAGAGCCAGTCGCTACTTGCTGCCGGGTGTTTTTAAGAATTAGAAGTATTGGAGTCAATAAAGCGGCCTGTCTGGAAGGCAGAACGACCGGTTTGCGACGAGTGGCCTTGCTCGAGGCTGTAGGCCCTAGGCCCCACCGGGGGGACTCAGCCCCCTTGTTCTGTGGCGCCTGCTGCCCCGGAGGGTGGCCGTCCTCTCTCGTCCCTGTACCGAGCCTGCGGGGGGGGTGGACGGCGGGCATCGGGCCCTGTCCACGTGCGCGAGGCAGGCAGCGCTGCCGTGTTGCTTCGACTTGGTTTCCTGCTGCTTTTCTCGCGCAGAAGTTTGCAGTGAGATCACCCAGCTTCCTCCCGTTACCGTCTGATTTCAGGAAGTCTTCCCCCGGTTTGCTTTTCTTTCTGTTTTAGTAACTGCTTTATCGGGATATAACTTTTGTGCCACACAAGCCGCCCATTCGCGGCACACCGTTCAGTGGGTTTTAGTGTTGTCACTGTTAGAACTTGTCACCCCAGGGGAAACCCCGTCCCCATCACCACTCATTCCTCCCCACCACCACCCCGGCCCCCACGAGCCCCCTTCCCGTCCGTCGATGAGCCTGTTCTGGACATTTCACGCACATGGATTCACACCTCGCGTGGCCTCTCGTGTCTGGTTCCCTCCCTGAGCATCGTGTGTTCGGGGACCGACCGTGGGGCGGCGGGGTTGGGCGCCTCACTCCTTCTCGCGGTCGAGGGATGTGCGCGTGCGCTGTGGACGTGTGTATCCATTTGCTTGCCATTGGACAGCGAGTTCTTCCACGTTTTGGCAGTTACGGATAATGTTGCTGTGGGCCTTCACCACAAGTTTCGCGTGGACGTGTGTTTTCATTTTTCTCGGGCGTGTATTTGGGAGTAGAATTGCCGGGTCGCCTGGAGGCTGGTTGCCCGTTGGAGGAACCGCCCGGCGGTCAGCACCGCAGCCGCCCCACGTCTCGTCCGCACACCCCTGCCCTCTGCGGCTCTCCTGGCGGGGCGGGCTGCGTCCTCGCCGTCGCCCGGGCTGCTTTTCCCTGACGCCTGGCCACGCTGAGCAGCGTTTGTGTGCCTACTGGCCACTTCAGCGTCATCTTTGGAGGGAGGTCTGTTCAGAGCCTTCGTCCGTGGCGGGATCGGGCTGGCTGGCTGTCTGTCCGACCAGGCTGCAGGTGCTGTCGGTTCCCGTGTGCAGGTGTGTGATATATGCTTAACACGCACAAGTCCCTGGTCAGTTACACAGTTTGCGAGAGCTTTTTCCGTTTTTTGTTTTTGCAAACGTCTGTTCCTAACGTTGGTGTGTTTACACGTGGCCTTGACTTCTGGGATTTGCTCCTGGGCTTGGTATGACTTAGGGATGTATCTTTTCTCCCTGGGACAGATGGTGCTCTTGATACTGTGAATGCCTAGCGGATCCTTACTGCCCGAATTGCCACACTCCTCTGGATTCCCAGGTGGACATGGGTCTGTTTCCAGCTCCTCTTGTCTGTGGATCAATCCTGGTTTTCCAAGTGACAGCTTTGTAGCATGTCTAACGGTGGTACACGTCTCCCCTGCCCCTGCAAACGTACGTACATTGTTTGCCAAAGGAAGCCAGACACAGAAGGTCACGTCCAAGTGACTCCACTCACGGGGGGTCTCTAGAGGAGTCCCGTCCACAAAGACAGTAGGTGGTGGGAGTGGGGGGTGTGGTGAGGGGCGGGGAGTCAGTGCTTCATGGGGACAGAGTCTCAGTTTCGGGAGATGGAAAGTTCTAGAGACGGATGGAGGGGGTGGCTGCATGACTGTGAGTGTGCTTGCCGCCCGTGAGCTGTGCACTTAGATGTGGTACGTATTCCGTATATTTTAACCACAGTAAAAAAAAAAACAGAAAACGACTTGGTTATTGTGTCCTTCCCCCCACAGTGGGGTTTTGTGTATTGTTTCGGTTTATTGATACTTAGTTTGTGTGTTTTGTTTTGGGGGGGGGGGCATAGCTAGTTACTGAGGGGTAGGTGACAGGGTGTCACTGGTTGCACCTGAAATTAACGTGACTCTTGGCTGTTCTTGAACATGGACTTCGTACAAGAACAGGGGTGCCTGGGGGGCTCCGTTGGTTAAGTGTCCGACTCTTGATTTCGGCTCAGGTCACAGTCTCACGGTCCCGGGAGAATCGGGCTCTGCGCCGTGGGATTCTGTTTCTCTCTGTTTGCCCCTCCCCTTCTCATGCCGCGCTTTCTCAAAATAAATGAACTTAAAACGAATATGTAAAAAATCCTTTTGCTTTTGGTTGAGTTTGCTTGGTCTCTGAACCCAGGTGCAAACCTCTGGCTCATCTGCACACGAAGGACTTTGAACAACTTTGAAGCTCCGTTCGAAGTCGGCAGAGTTTCGGGCGTAGAGGCCACGGACGTTCCTGTCATTCTGGTGCAGGGGGTTTTTTGTTGCCTCAACCTCCATGCCCTCCTTCCAGCGGCACCTGGTCTTCCTTTGAGAATTCATCCCTTTTGGGGACCAGATCCTGCCTATGCCATTGAGTATAACCTCCCTAAGATTGGTTCAGGTTGGGCTGTTGCTCAGACACCTGCCTCAGGCCTCATGGAAGAGGTGCCCCCTCCTTGGATACGGGTGGATTGAGGAGGGGGGCTCCAGGCCCCTGTGACATGCTGTGAGCTGGGTCAAGCCTGGCCTGAAGCTGGCCCTGAACCAGTAAATTACCAGGCACCTCATGAACGGCATCCAGAGGCCTTCGTTTACAGGCCTGGCCAGACTTCAGGGGGAGGCTTTTCATGACCCTTGCTGTTTGAATAATGCCCGTAAGTGGAAAGCTGCCGTCTGGCTGAACACGGAATACAGTTAAATGGTCTTATCTGAGTGTTTTTTTTTTTTTTTTACTTATTTTGAGAGAGAGCCCACGAGCTGGGAAGGGCAGAGAGGGGGAGAGAGAATCCCAACCAGACCCTGTCAGCGTGGAGCTTGACGTGGTGCTCGATCCCATGAACCAGGAGATCGTGACCTGAGCAGAAATCAAGAGTCTAAAGTTTATTTTGAGAGAGCAGGCAGGGAAGGGGCAGTGAGAGAGAGAGAGAGAGAGAGAGAGAGAGAATCCCAAGCAGGCTCCACACTGTCAGCCCAGAGCCCAACTCAGGGCTCAGTCTCACAAACTGAGATCATGACCTGAGCCCAAATCAAGAGTCAGACGCTTACCCAACTGAGCCAGCCAGGCGCCCCTCTTCTGACCCTCTTAAAGCATGTATCGGGTGGGCGTGCTCTTTCCGTGAAGAGCCAGACCATAGGTATTCTCGGCCCCGGGCCAGACGGCCCCTGGGTGCTTCCTTGGCTCTGCGGGGACATGGGCAGCGCGTGACGAGCTTTGGCTGCGTGCAGTTTCGCGTTGGGCTGTTGGCCGGCCCGGTGATCTCCTCTTCCAGATCTTTCTTAGCTGCTGCCGGGGAGGGCCGGGCAGGCTGTTGCAGAGCATTCTGACCGGCACCGCTGCTGCTTTCTAAGCCTGGGGTGCGCAGCAGGTTCCGGGGGGGCTGCTCTGTGTCAGGAGGGGAAGGCCCCTCCTGCCACTTGCGTGTCTTGATGGGCGCGAATTCCGTCTGCTTTTCCGCTGCATGTGAAGAGTTGGGATCTTCCCAGCGCCCGATCGTCCCCGGCCCTCCGGCATGAACCCAGCTTGGGGCGTGGTCTCTGAGCCGGGTGGGGGGTCAGTAACAGGAATTGGGGGCAGGGGTCCTCTTCTGCTCCGGGCTGAGGGTTCACAGTGCCGTCTCCGAAGGTGGCCACAGAATTTAAACTGTTCCTCAGGCACACTGGCCCCGTTTCCAGGGCTCGTGGCTGCCACACTGGACGGTGAACAGACAGCATTTCTTTCATCTGGAAGGTTCTACCAAACGGTGCTGGGCTAGAAGTTTCTATGAAGTGGTTGTTTGAGGTTGTGTCTGCACAGCTGGTCTCAAAGGCCGCTGGAGCTCACACAGCTGTAGTGGAACTTCTGTGTCCTCTGTGTCCCTACCCCTAGCCTGCCACCACCAGAGAAGATAGGCTCCGATTTTAAACTTTATTTTAAGCAGAGTAAACGTGCGTGTGAAAGACGTACATCGTGACCAAAGATGGAGCTCACCACGCGCCTAAACCCCACGTGTCCCGACTCGGTTTTCCAGGAAAGCAGGGGCGTGGTGCTGCCACTGGCCGCTGCTGTCTGGCTTTCGGAGTGGCCTTCGGTGGTGGCCCAGCGGTGAGAGGTCAAGGCAGAGCTTGTAGGCCCACGGGGCAGCTGGCCCCGGGGGCAGGGCCGTGCGGCAGGGCCGTCCGAGGCTTCTCTGAGCACACGGTCAGTCCCCGGACGACTGGACGGCAGGATCTCCCAGCGTGGCTGGGTCGGGTCACCAGGGCACACAGGCAGACGGAGCGGGCTTCGGCCTCACCCGGTGCCCCGGAAGCTTGTGGAAGAGGCAGCCGGCAGTGCCCTCACCGGTACGGGCTTGAAGGAAGAGGCCAGGCCTCCCGTGGCCTCCCGGTAACTGGACACCCACAGGGATGGGAGCCAGGAACCACGGCGTGCCCCATGCCCCGCGCCCCAGCTACACAAACTCGGGCTGCCTCTCGTGGCCGGTGCCCGCTGCGATCTGCCCATCGTGGAGCCACGTGACGGGCAGTCCGACCTCGGCCACATTGTTGCACTGATTGGTGTTGAACTCGGAAAGCTGCTCTGCCGGGCCCGCCCCGGCCCCGGCCCCCAGGTGCTCCTCGCTGCCGCTGCCGCTGCCCTGGGCCTCCTCCACGCTGGCCTCGCTGCCCTGCTTCTCCAGGAAGCTGAGGCGGTACGTGCCCCTGCCCGCCGGGGACGGCAACTCCGAGGCCTCCTCCCCCTCGGAGTCGGAGTCGTTGGAGGCCACTTGGGATTCTGCGAAGCCAAGGAAGGTGGGGTGGGGGCAGAGAGGCCAGTTGCGCCGTGACCAGGAGGGACCTGGGGTCCACCGCCTGACCTGCTGTCCTCTTGCCCGGCCCGCTCCCCGCCCTGGGACCACCCACCCGCAGGCCGAGGTGCGGGCTCAAGGCCCAGGGCACCCACGTCGGTATCTACAGAACACCTCAAAAAGGCGTCTCTTTGCTGGCATTTGCAACAAATTAAGAGTTGATATAGGAGATGTCCCTGCCCATGGGGCATGTGGCCTCCAAAGCCCCTGACGTGGCCCCCTAACACCACATGGTCTGCCAGCGGGCATCCAGGCTGCCCCGCTCACCTGGACCCCCGTCTGCAGGCTCCTCCCGCAGCGGGAGGGCAGCCCCTGCACCCGCCTCCGGGCATGGCGCCTGCACCCCATCCTCAGCCCGCCGGTCATCCGCGTCCTCCTGTGGGCGGCAGAATGTGGTCAGCCGGGGTCCGGGATTCTGGCCCCTCCCAGGCTCTGTTCTCCGTCTGGTTAACTAAACACCCGGCGCGCGGATGGCCTGATGCCACTGTGCCCGGTGTCGCTAAGCAGGTGCGACTCGCCCACCTGGGGCAGAAGGCCGCGGCCGGCAAGGCCGAGGTCCCGTGTGGACGCCAGTGTGCCCTGCCGCCCCGAACACACACCCCCTGGAAGAGGGCCTTCCACGGGGACGGGAGCACGAGGCTCGAGAACAGAGCAGACGGGGCTGGCAGACAGGAGAACGGTGGCACGAGATTAAAACCCAGCAGCCAGCTGCGCTGGCAGGTTGGACCCAGCTGGGCAGCACGTGAGCGTGAGGATGTGCTGTAGGCGGCACGGAGACGGGAGACCCACGGGGCCCGGCCGAACGCGAGGTCCGAGGTGGGCTCTGGAGGCGGGGGGTCGGGGGGTCGGGGGGGTGGGGGGGTGGCACGGCCACAGGGCCTTTGCACCAACAGTGGCTCTCCCTCAAGGGTCGAGCCCTTCCTCCATCAGTTCTTTGCTTAAAAGATGCCTCCAAGGCCACTTCTGACCACCCGGCCCAAAGCAAGCGCGTCAGTCATTCTGCCTCCGGCCCGGCCCCCTGCTCAGAGTGGGCAGCCCTGCGGTCCGCCAACACCCTCCCCTGGCCCCCAGGCACCTCGGGCTCCTCCTCAAAGACCAGGTCGTAGTGGGCGATGAGGGTCTCCACGATGCGGGCCTGGTGGGGGTAGTCCACCAGGGAGGACAGGGACACGGTGGCCTCGGTGGGCCTTGGCCGCAGCAGCGTGGGTCCAAACACGATGCCCAGGTTCCCCGGGGTCATCTTGTTGTCCTGCTCCACCTCCACGATCCTGGGGGCCACGCGGGCGCGGGAGCAGGTGTGAATGGCTCCCCCAGGCCCCCCACAACCCGGACCCCTGCCAGGCCGGCCCTCACCTGCGCAGGTGTCGCAGCAGGTACCGCAGTGTGGCCCTGTTCTCGGGCGGCAGGCCCTGCAGGCGCTCCCGCAGCCGGCCGGCCATGGCCACGGCTGCAGCCTCGCTCTCGGCGGCGTCGGGCCGGCCCCGTGACGCCGCCTTGGCCTCGGCCTCCGCCTTCAGACTGTCCTTGGCCAGCCCCACGAGCTCGTGGTAGAGGCGGAAGGAGATGAGCGGTTCGGGCAGCTGTGGGTGACGGGTCGGACGGGGTCAGAGGCCCCCAGCCCGCCAGTCCTCCCCCCGCCCACCCCCGGTCCCGGCTCAGCGGGCACTCGGCCCCACCTGGCGCAGGTAGAGTTTGAGGACGTTGCTGACGTCGTGGGGCGAGGCCTGGGACAGTTCCACCAGCTCCTTGCCGTTCTCGAAGTCCTGGCACAGCTTCTCCACGCGCGTTTTCACCCCGTTGACCCGGTAGATGCCCTGTGGGGGCCGTGGTCAGCACGGCCCCCGCCCGCCGCGCCCCCCCCCCCCCCCCCCCCGCCCCAGGACGAACCCCCCGCTGCTGCCCCGGGGCTGGTCACCTTGGTGTGCAGCGCCCGCCGCTCGATCTCACAGATGCACTTCTTGACGATGAAGGGCACGCCGTCGGGCGTGCCACGGGCCGCCTGGCCGAAGTCCTGGCCGAAGAGCTGCAGGCGGCCTTGGAGCTTCTTGTGGCCGCACTGGATGGCCAGCGTCTCCAGGCACTTCTTGTGGCAGGCCAGGCAGCACTGCGGCGGGCGGCGTGTCAGCGGCCCCCTCCCAGCGCCCTCCCGACCCTCACTCCCTCGTGGCGTCTCCGGAAGCGCCACCGCTCCCGGCTCACTCTGTCTCCTCGGCTGGGGGGACACGCCTGTGCCTGCCACCCCAGCTCCTTCCTTCCAGACGCCTCGCTTTTCCTGCCGACAGCCCGGCGGTCCTGCCTCCGGGCCTTGGGCGCTCCCCCGGGGCCCTGCGGTCTCCAGATGCTCCCCTCCGCTCCCAGCTGAGCGGACCCTCCCGAGCACGTAGCCCCAGCCGTCCCCCGAGCTCGACCCACCTCCTCGCACTCGGCGCCCTGGAAGTAGACGTAGCTGTTGCACTCCCTGCACTTGGCTGGCGTGCGCAGCTTCCGCAGCCGGTGCGTTCGCGCCGCCTTGGACAGCCCCACGTGGCGGAAGGGCCCGCTGGGCACGGCCACCGGCAGCTCGGGGGCCATGCCGTTGAGGTCGGCTGCGGGGCGGGGCCAGCAGTCAGCCTCGCGGCCGCAGGCCAGCACCGGGCCCACCGGCCTCCCCCTGACACCGGGCCCGGGGGCCCCTCACCCTGCTCGAAGGCTGATGCCCCTGCGCTGCCGTCCTGGTCCGCCAGCTCCTCGCCGGATGACATCCGCTGCAGCTTCTTAAAGTCCCCTGCACGGGAGACCGGCGTCGGGCACCCCGAGCCACGAGGGACCCTCCCCAGAGGGCTCACGGCCGCCACAGCGTCCCATCACCCGCCCCCCGGCTGCCCCAGACGCCCGGCAGGCGGGGGCCTCTTCACCTGAGCCAGGGCCGGGGTCCAGGCTGCCGTCGGAGTCTGCGGTGCTGCTGGGCCACGACTTGTGCACCTGGTGGCCACACCCACCTGCAGAAGGAGGCGTGTCTCCAGTGGGGGGGAGGGGGCCGCGGGGAAGCCACACCCACCCCGCACTGCGCCAGGCGCTCACCCCTGCGGTCCTTGGCCAGCGCCCCCTCGGTGGGCCCGCTTTCCTCCTCGGGACCGCCAGCGGCCTCTGTCCCCACGGCGTCGCTGACGTTGAGGCTACCCTTCCGGGTGCGCATGACCGGAGACCTGGTGGACGGAGCCAGAGGGAGGGGACGGGCCGGGGGTCACAGAGGCGCTGCAGGCGGGAAGCCCGGCCCCCGCGGGGCCCGTGCCGCTGGCCGTACCAGGTGTTGGTGGAGACGTAGGGCTCGAAGTCGTAGCGCACGTCGGGCTCATCGCCCCGCTGCAGCTGGCACACGTGGGAGGCGTACTGCTGGCCGGGGTCGTACAGCTTGCTGCTCTCGCACAGCATCTGGAAGTGCACGGGCAGCGGGGCCGTCTGCATGTGCATCATCTGGTAGTAGGAGATGGTGGCCTGCGGGCGGGCGGGCAGGCGGGCGGGTGGGTAGGCCGCACCGACCGGGCCCAGTGCCCCCCTGCCCCCCGCCCGTGGCCAGAGCGCGGGGCCACACCGACTTGATGGTCTGGTCGCTCTGCCGGATGACCTCCTGGATCTGCCGCAGCACCGTCACCTTGGCGTCCTCCAGCTCCTGCTTCTGCGTCTTGGCATCGGCCACACACGTGCGGTAGGTGGCCATGGCCTCCTCCGCCTGCATGGGGGCAGAGGGGTGCCCGGAGATGCCTCAGCCCGGCCTCGGCCCCCGGGACGTCGCCAGGCCGGCCGCAGGAACCGAGGCGGCAGAACGGGCTGGGACGCGTTCCCACGGGACACGCAGCCTGGGCCGGTGCCGCGGGGTTCTGCCGCCGGGGCCCCCTCCTTGTCTGCGCTCACCTTGTTCTTGGCCTCCTCCTCCAGACGCCTCCGCTTGTCCAGGGTCTTGGAGGCCGCGGCCCCGGGCCCCGTGCCTGCCTGCTCCTCCTCGGCCTTGGCCGCCAGGAAGCGGGCCTTGCTGTGGTCCTCACAGCGCTGCCCGTAGCCCTGCTTGGCCTTGCGAAGGTTGGACTCGGCCTCTTGCTGCGGGCAGGAGGGTGAGGGCGCCAGTCCAGAGCCGGGCTCCAGCTGGGCTCCGCCTCCCGGCCCCTGTCCCCAACCACCGCCATCAGCCACCCACACGTCTTGTGCCCACGGCCCTGCGGGGCAGACAGAGGCCCTACCCAAGAGTGGACAGGAGAACAGGAGGGGACGCCTGCCTACGGACCCCGGGAGGAACGGGCGTCCGGTGTGCCCACATCCCAGCCCCCGCAGCTGAGACCTCCACCCGCCCCCGCCAGAGTGGTGGCCACCCTCCCGTCTCTCACTTCCCCTCCTACGCAGGAGAGGTGTAAGCCGCCCCGGCAGGAAGCCGGGCGCCCTGAGGGTTGGTCAGAAACATGGCGAGTCTTCTGGGGGCCACGCCCCAGCCTGCGCCGTCAGAGGCTTAAACGTACAGAAACTAGCTTGTGCAAATACCAGGGGAAACGTGGAGAGGGTCTGAAAACCATTTCGCTGTGGGAAGGCCTTGAACATGGGACACAGACCCAGAAACCACACAAGAAAAGGCTACCGCTGACACGCTCAGGCTTCTGGCTGGCAAAACAGGGCCAAAGGTAGAGTCAAAAGCCAAAGACGATAAACCGGGGGTGGAGGGGGGGTGGTCCGTAACTCACATCAGCAAGGGCTGAGATCTCTAGTACGTCAAGAGCTCTGACAAATCAGTAAGAAAGAAAGAAAGAAGGCATCATCCAGCCCAAGATGAACAAAGGGCAGGAAACAAGTGTTTCGAGGAGGGAAGCAGAGGGAGCTCAGGAGAGGCTCACACGTTCACACCCTCCCCCAGCCGTCCTGCTTTGGGCACCCGTCGGAGATAAATGTCCGGTCGCAGGTCTGAGAGACGGACGCAAGGTGTCACAGCGCTGGTGCCTGAAACACCAACAGCCCAGCGGTGACGGGAAGGTAGCAGCAGGATTTAGTGAACTAAGTCCGGTGGCCTCCACAGCTGAGCACCTGGAGCGGAAGATGCCCCCCTCCCCGCCCCCCGCCCCCAGATTGAGGTGCCCAAGCCTCCGGCCACGGGGACGGGGTGTAAAGGGCCAGGAGCAGAAGAGCCAACCCGACACGCTGGCGAGCATACGGAAGGGGAGGGGCGCTTGCTGGAAGGGGGGGCGGGGAGGTTTTCACTGAAGGCCCCGTTAACGTAGCTGGGAAACACACGGATGCTTCCCGCTTTGGAAAAGTCTAAAACCAAACTGGGGAAAAGAGACACAAAGGAGGCTGGTGCTCGCACCAGGCCCGCTGCGCCTGCGCGGGGGGCGCACGGGCTCCCCACTCCTCTCTGCACCGCCGCGGGTGGCAGCCCGGGATCTGTCCCACGCAGGGCCCGCGCCCCCCTCGGGCGCCACTGCCAGCCTCCTGCGGGCACAGGAGGCCACAGCGCCGGGCCCCTCCCACCACCCCGTCCCCGCCGGCCTACCAGCTTCCTCTGGGCACGGTGCCATGACTCCTTAATCTCCTTCCTGCGCTTCTCATGCTCAAGCCTCCTCAGGCTCAGGGGCTGGTGGGGGGCACAGACCGTGAGCGAGGGGGGCCCTGGCACACCCCCGGCCTGCCCGCCCGCCCGCCCGCCCGGCCGCCCGGCCGCCCGCCCGGCCCACCTGGATGAAGGTCTGGTTCTGCAGCGTGCCCACCGCCTGCACCATGTTGTGGCCGAACTCCAGCTCCTGCTCTAGCGCCAGGGAGTAGATGGACAGGAGGGGCATGTGCGGCTGCGGGGTGGGGGCGGCGGTCACGGAGGAGGGCCCGGGCGGCCCCCCTTCCCTGTGGCCCCTCTGGGGGGTGTGGAGACTCACAGCCAGGCCCCAGGGACCCCACCTCCTGCATGACGCTCTGTCTGCAGTTATGCACGATTTTCTGCAGGCCTTTGGCGAAGTCCATCTCTGCGGGCAGGGGCGGCGTGAGTGCGGGGGCTGCGGGGGCGGCGCCTTCCCCCGGCCCCGCACCCCGGGCCGCTCTTACCCAGCATCGTCCGCTTCTCCAGGTAGCCGATGAGGTCCTTCATGTACTTGGCCATGTTCTTGGCATACAGCAGCGCAGCATCCACACCGCCTTCGCAGCGCTGCAGCAACATGTCCACCTCCTCGGGGGGCAGGCAGCCTGCGGGGCGCCCGCTTAGCCCGGCCCGACGCCCCCCTCCCTCCCTCCCCGCCCGCCGGGCCAGCGCCCGCCCGCCCGTCGTGTCTCACCGTCACAGTCCTCGGTGCTGGGGGTGGAGCCCTCGCTCCCCTGCGAGTACAGGCTCTCCATGGTCTGTGTGGGCGGGGGACGCGGGTGAGTCGCCCCCCTCCCACCCCCCCGGCAGAGAGGGACGGCCCCCAGAGGACACGGGAGTGACTCACCCCACCCTGCTCACCTGGCTGGGGTCCCCAGGGGGCACCGACAGGAGGGTGCTGCTGTCCACTTCCCCCATGAGGAACTCGGACACGCTGCAGGGCAGGGCAGGGCAGGGCAGGGCAGGGCAGGGCAGGGTGAGGGCCGAGACACATGTGGCCCCGGGCTCCCCAGCCTCGCCCAGCAGCCCCACGGCACTCACGTGCTACTGAAGGAGACTGCGATGGTCTCCAGGGCCTTCTCAAACTCCCGCTTGTCAGACTCATTGTTGCACTCGTAATGGAAAGCTGGCGGGCAGAGACAAGGACGAGGCGGCTGACCCACCTCTGGAGGTGACCGCCCCTGCCTGCGGCCACCTGAAGGGAGCTCCCAGACCAGGGGAGCAGGAGGGCGGCCGTGCCTGTCAAACTGCCATGCGCCCTTCACAACCCGCTTCGAACGCCCCCTCCCCCGGGCAGCCCTCCCCGGAGCCCTCGCCACCCTGCCCCGGCTGGCTGACCTCTGATCTTGGCAATGAGGGTGCCCGCGGCAGTGAGCGTCTCCACGGTGTTGAGCAGCGGGAACCTGGAGATGATCTGTCGCATCACACGAAGGGCCTCCCCCAGGCACTCGTGGGCCAGGGGCCGGCGGGCCTCCAGCAGGTCTGTGGGGCACGGTGGGTGTGAGCAGGGAGGAGGCGCCTGGCCCCAGGAGAGCCAGGGGCCTGCCCCCTCCTCAGGGCTCCTGTCCCAGGATGGGGAGACTGAGGCAGAGGTGGGGAGGGCAGAGCTCACTGTGGGGCCTCAGGTGAGGCACAGCCCCTCTGGGCTGCGGGCCAGGGCCACAAAGGCCAGACCACGGCTCAGGCAGTCCCTTCTCAGAACTTTCTCTTCATGTCCTTCAAGAGACCAAACTCCTGCTCGTCCTTCAAGCTGCAGGCCTGGTGCCCCCTCCTCCGTGCAGCCCACCAGGCCCCTTTCCTGCCACAAGCTCACAGGGCTGCTCAAGTTTCTGTCCGGCTCTGGACCCGCCCTGCCTCCTGCCACGATCTGCTCTCCCCTGCCAACCACCCCGTGAGGCAGGTGCGGTCATCATCCCCATTCTGTAGATGAGGAAGCTGAGGCACAGAGAGGGGCAGGGCGTTCTCAAGGATGATGGAGCTTTTCTGTGTTCACTACCCCTGCAGGTATGAGAACTCCACACAGGAGGACCCCAGGTGGCCTTATCTCCAGGGCAATGGGGAGCCATAGAAGGTGCTAGAGCAAAGCAGGGCAAGATCAGATCTGTGTTTTGGAACGTGCCTTTAAGTGCCCTCCATGAACGGTTTTGTTTTTTTAAGATTTCAGTTTTAAGTTACCTCTGTACCCAACCTGGAGCTTGAACTCACAACCCCAAGATCAAGAGGCACACACTCTGGGCACCTGGGTGGCTCAGTCGGTTAAGCATCCAGTTTTGGCTCAGGTCACGATCTCGTGGTTCGTGGGTTCAAGCCCTAGGTGGGGCTCCCTGCTGTCAGCACAGAGCCTGTTTGGGGTCCTCTGTCCCCCTTTCTCTCTGCCCCTCCCTTGCTCGTGCGCACACACTCTCAAAAATAAAAATAATTTTTTAAATGTTTTTTTTAAAAAATCACTAAAAAAAAAAGTCACGGGGCGCTTGGGTGGCTCGGTCGCCGGAGTGTCCGACTTCAGCTCAGGATATGATCTCGTGGTTCGTGGGTTCAAGCCCCACATCAGGCTCTGTCTGCCTGGAGCCTACATTGGATTCTGTGTCTCCCTCTCTCTCTAACCCTGCCCTGCTCACTCTGTCTCTGTCTCTTAAAAATAAACATAAAAAAAAAAAAATACAAAAAAGCCACACGTCTACGGACGGAGCCAGCCAGGCGCTCCCCCACAGTCTTCGTTACCGTGTGTGCAGACGACACTGTGTGCAAAACACACGCCATTAAAACCACAGGAGTCAGTGGAAGGAGAAGGGCCGACTGCAGACACGAGACACGGAGGCAGCCTCACCTCCTGTGGCCCCCGCGCCCCGACTCCGAGCCTGGCAGACGACGTTCAAGACACCAGGTAGAGCCTCGTGGGCACTGAGGACCCCACTGAAAGCCACCTCCGGGGAGACCCCAGCACCTCACGCCCAAGCACACGCTCGCTGCCTAAGACGACTTGGGGGGGGGGGGGGTTCCAGGAGGCCAGGGAGCCCACCCATGGGGGGCTCAGGCACACCCCTTCCCGAGAAGGTCCTTCCCCACTCCTGCACCTGCCCCGGCCCCGCAAAGCCCAGGTGCCCCGGACGTGCTGCCAGCCGGACCAGGGGACCCTGCACTGTCCCCTCACTTGGGGCTCCACCCAGAGTGGGTCTTACTGTCCTCACAACCATCACAGCATGCCAAGGACATCTGACCCCCGCCGGCTACCCCGCAGGCCCCGTCGTGGCCCCATTTCACAGAAGAGACACCTGAGCTCAGAGGAGTAGGCCCAGCAGGGGAAGGGCCCAGACTCAACCCACATCCTCTCTCGCAGGTGCCCAAAGCGGGTAGAAGGGCGCCCTGCCCCGGGCCCAACCTCCCTCAGGACGCAGCCTGGCTCGGCCCCGCCCAGGCCCGGCCTCCAAGGAAGCACAGGGATCGGATCGAGAGGAACCAGGAACTGAGATTAGAGAGTTTCCCCAGGAAACAGCTCCGGCCCCCGCCTGGACCAGATAACCCTGGGGGGCTCCCACCTCCCGACCAGCAGGGCCAGGCCTCCGCTGCCGGGAAGGTCGGATCCCAGCTCCGCCCCTCCTTGGCTGGAAGAGCCCGGGGGGGTCAGGGCCCGACGAGGGGCCTGTTTCCTCATCTGTAAAGCAGGCGCCTGGGGGAGCGGGTCAGAGCACTTGGCACGGTCCCGGCACTGCGGTTTCTGGGAGGAGCGGGCAGGGCCACGGGCTGCGCACGAGGTGCCAGGGACAAACAGGAAGCGGATGAAAATAACTCGGCAGGAAGCTGGGCCGTCAGCGCCGCACGCAGGAGAAAACGGAACTGCCATCCCGCAGGCCACTGGCTCCCCCTCGTCCCCCCGAATCTGTCCCCGGCCAGACCTCAGCCCACCTCCAGTCCACGCGGGTTCCAACCTGCAGGGCGGACCTTGTCCAGCCCCAGCTCTGACATTTCCTGTGGTCCCCCATTGCCCGCAGGATCACGTCTGGGGTCCTTCACCACACGCTTCACACGCCCCGAAACCTGTTCCCCTAAGCACATCTCCATCTTGGGTCTGAGCTTGCACACGTGACGTTCCCTCTGCCCCGGTGCCATTCTCTCCTGGTGGCCACCCAACTCCTACACACCCCTCGGAGCCCTAGCTGCGGTGGCATCGCCTTCTGAGCCTCGCTGACCCCCCACCCAGGCCCCCGGGGCCCCTGCCGCTTCTCACCGTCATGCAGAACGCACTCCTTGAGCTTCTCCAAGCCTTCGGCAAAGCGGCCCACGTCGGCCAGCAGGTGGGAGATGTCCTCCACGGTGTCGGGGCACGGCCCCTCGGGGGGCAGCTCGGCAGGGCTGGTGGTGGTCAGAGGGCTGCGGTGGCCCCGGCCTAGCGTCCAGGTGCTGGATCCGGACAGCGGGAAGCCAGCAGCGCTGGCATGGCGGCTCAGGCTGGTGGGCCGCTTGAGTGTACCCGTGGCCTTGGCATTTGAGGCTGCGCCTGGTGGCTCCAGGCTGGGTCCGAGGGACACATCAGCCCCGTCTTTCCTGGGCAGCTCCTGGGAGGGCGGGGGAGGAGGGTGACGCAGGTGCTCCGGCCCAGGCACCGCCTCAGTTTCCCCAGAAGTACGGCGGGGCTCCAGAGGGTCTTCGGCCTGGCCCCTCGGGGATCAGAGGCCAGAGGTCAGAGGGCTGAGATTTGGTGCCCTGCCCCGCCCACACCTGTTACCCAACATCCTCTTCCCCAGCTCTTTCACAAACAACCGTCTTTGCCCAAACCACAGCCAGGGGTGGGGCCTGTGAGGGCGTGGGGGAGGGGCGCCCGACTTCCTGGTGGGGCAGGGAGGGCGGGGAGGGGGTCCTCAGCCCCTGCAGCCCCCTCTGGCTGCTGCACACACACCTCCTCCCTGGTGGAGACACCTCTGTCGATTCCTGTAGACCCCCAAGCCCCACGGACACGCCCAGGCCTTGTAGAGTGTCCCCAAACTTCGTGGCTCTCCAGACCCGAGGGAGGCACCCCCCGGCCCTGTTTTGTGCTCTGCACCTCTAACCCTTGGGCGCAGTCGTTGTGCTATGGCTCTCAAACCCCGACGGCACCACTGCCCCCAGGTTCCCTGACCACCGCCCTGCGGAGCCCCAGGCCCAATGCCGCCCTGACCCGGGCACCCTCCCACCTACTCCCCGGGCCCCAAGGCCGGCCCTGGTCCAAGCAGAGGGATGTGGGGGTCAACCCAACGCGCTCCTACCGTGAGCTGAACGCCAGGGTCCCGGCCTTTCCTGCGTGGCCCATGCAGTCCAGCCCGGTGGGGGCTGTAGCTGGCGTGAGTCCCCCGCCTGCCCAGCATGGAGCTGCTGGGCCCCCAGCACAAGGCACGCGCCCCTGGGCCCCTGCCGCCTGGGTGTTACTCCAAGGCCCCCGCCCGCTCTGCGCTCCCCACAGAGGCTCACTCACCCCCAAGGGCTGTGGGCTGGGGCTTCCCGCCCGGTTCTTTTTGGAGATGGAAGGGGTTTTCATAAGCTCCCGCTTCTTCCTGGAGAACATGGTGGGACCTGGGCCCAGTGGCCCAAGACAGGCGGGCCGGGGTCACGCAGGCTGGGGGGTCTCAACACTGCAGCTGTCCCTCCTGGCTGCCTCGGGGCCACATTGCCGCCGGCCACCCCCTCCCCAGCTGTCAGGCCCACGTGACAGGCCCAGCCCTCATTGGCGGGCCCTCCCCCCGACAGGAAAAGGCCTCCGGAGGCGAGGCGGTGAGTGACAGAGACGCAGACCTGCCCCCCACCCTCCCTGGCCTCAGCCTGGCCCTCCTCACAGTGGGCTTGAAGGTGGGGTCCCGGGTCCCACCCCCAGCTTCCGCTTTCGGGAGCTCTGCGCATGTGCTGGCCAGGGTGCCTGCGCCCTGCACTGATGCCCCGGTGCGTGGCGAGGGCACACGCAGACGCCCAGGCGCGGCCAGGAGTACGCACACACGCGTGCACAAGGACACGTGCTCGGACGTCATGAAGCCCGCACGTGGAATGGACAAGCCAGGGCTTCCCTCTCAGACCCTGAGCTTGGACACACGCCATCCAGGCCCCCCGTCCTCCCTCCTCTGGCCACCGGGCAGCACAGGGCACAGCAGGCCACTGTCCCCAGCCCTGTTCCCACAGTCCAGGGACACACACAGACCATCACACTTGCCAAGCAACGAGGCGTCTTTGGAAACAAGCCTGAGGCTACCCAGCCACGAGACCAGCCACGTGTAGGGACCCCCGCTCCCCTCCTCCAACCACCTCTTCTCTTGAAGACCCCTCACCAGTCAGAGGCTTCTCCCCTCACCCATTCTTCTCACTTCTGGAGTCCCACCCCATCCCCAAACCCCAACAACCCCTTTTCCCTCCCCAACACTGACCCCACTGACCTCTGGTGGGAGGGGCAGGTCTACAGGGCACAGGGCCCGCAGACCACAGCCTCTGGTGCCAAACCCGCCTCTCCAGGCCTGGGTCCATCCACAAACCCAGCTGGGAAGCCCCTTGAGGATCCTAGCACCCATTGCTCTGGGGCCTAGTTTCAGGGGTGAGGGCTGGCTGGCAGACGTCTGGCCTGGTCAGGACACCTGAGGTCTGGGCGACCCCCAATGGGCTTTTCCAAGTCTTCTGGAACATTCCCCAGCCTTGACCTCCTCCTCCCCGCCAGGCTCTCCTAGGTACTGCCCTCAGCCGCCAGGCCCACATGGGCACGTGAGGGCCAGTGACCAGTGTCCAGGCTCTATGGAAGGCCACCCTTGCACGTGAGACCCCCAGTCCCCAGCCCACCAGAGGCCCCCAGAGCTGGGGGTCCAGTCGGCCACAGTCAGACTCTCACATGTACCCTACAAAATTGCATCAGTGTCGGGGGACACGTGCGGGACACTCGGGGAACAGGGGCCAGTGTCCAGACGCATATGGAGAGCCGCGTTTGGACTGACCTGCAGCCTGTGCGCGCGCGCGCGCGCGCACACACACACACACACACACACACACACACACACACACGGTTTCACCCCATGAATTCTCTATTTCCCCCAGGGCGATGGATCCTCTGAGAGCCTGCGACCGGGCTGCCGGAGTCTCCCAGCAACCCCACACAGGAGGTGCTGGGGTCCTCGAGGAGCCCAGTGAGGAGTCGGGGTGCTGTGGGCGTGGCACGAGGCCTGCCCCCACTCCCGCCTCCTACCCGTCCCCCCACTCTTCCCCCTGGTCCTTGGAGAAGTACAGGAGCACCCGGGGGAGGGCGGCCGGAGGGGCGGTCAGCCCCCGGCCCGGCCCCCAGCCCCACCTTATCCTCAGCCCCGTCCAGGCGCGGCGGGCGCCCGCGCCAACGTGGTCTGGCTCCCTGAGAAGTGCACGCCGCGCCCCTCCCCGCGCCGCGCCAGCTCTCCGAAGACGCGAGCCAGGGCGCAGCGCCCTCCCGGCGGCACCTGGAAGCGCGGGCGGCCCTCGGGAACGCGGCCGCCTCGAAGGCCTCCGCCAACTCGGACCGCGCTGCGGGCGCCGCAGGGTCAGCGTGTGGCCGGCGCCAAACCCGGGTGGGTGGGCGGGGCCGGGGGCTGCTGGACACGCCCGAGGCCCGCCCACACCACCCTCCGGCTCACTCTGGCCCTGCCCCGCGAGACCTGGCGCCTCCGGACGCCCCCCTCCTCCTGCCGGGCCTCGCCCGCCTGTAGGCCCATCCCTTCCCTAGCCCCGCCCCCTCGGGCCGCGCCCGCTCCAGGCCCCGCCCTCTTCCCTCCCGGGCCCGCCCCTTCCCCGGACCCACCTGCTGCTCGTCCGGCAGCCCCGGGACCCGTCCCGGTTCCGTTCGGCCCCGCCGCCAGCCCTCGAGCCTCGCCTCCGCTCAGGGTAGAGCCAGGTAGGCGTCGCGTGGCCGTGTCCGCGCTCCTGTGGCCCCGCTCACCTGCTCTCGAGGGGCTGCGCGCCGCCCGGACAGCGGACCCGCCCGTCACCGTGATGGCCGGGCGCGTGCAGAGCGCCACACACTCTCCCTTGCAGCCCGGGGCCCGGCGCCGTCAGCTCCCGCCAGGCTGGGGCCACCGGGGCCCGGCGCCGTCAGCTCCCGCCAGGCTGGGGCCACCTGGGCCCGACCCCCCCTGACCCCCCTGTCCCCCCTGACCCCCCCCCGAGCCCAGCCCGCTCGGGCCCTCGGGACCGGGTATCACCGTCCCCGGCGTGCCCTCCTCCCAAAGGTCGGGGCCCTCCAGCTCTGGCGGCCTCCTGCTGGGGCCTGACCCACCTTGACCCTGGGCCCCGGGCGCTGGGGACCCACCTGTGTGCGGTAAGCACCACGGAGCGGCCCTCCCGCGCCATGGCCGGGAGGGAGGCTACTCCAGAGAAAGCGCCGGGAGCGGGGTCCGTGCCCCTGGTGGACTCGTCCTCGGGGGGTTCAGGGGGGGATGCCCTCACCAGCCGAGCCCGAGCCCTCTCCCCCAGGCCCGCCCCCACGCACCAGAAAGACCACAGCCGGGTCGCCCACCAGCGCCAGGGCTGTCGCCAGCTTCCTCTTGTTGCCTCCGCTGTAGGTGCCCGCAGGTGGGTCCGCAAACTGCAGGAGTCCCAGGCGCGCCGGGCCCAAGCTCGCTGTCTGTGGGGCAGGGCGGGGGGGAGGGGGGGCAGTACACGGGAGCGGGGGGGGGGGGGGCCGGATGGGGGGCACAGTGAGCGAGGGGGAGGGACCAGATGCGGGGGCAGTACACGGGAGGGGGAGGGACCAGATGCGGGTTGGGGGGGACAGTACACGGGACGGGGACTAGGGTAAAAATGGGGGAAGGTAAATAAAGAGGGTGGAGCCAGGGTGAAAGAGGGGGGATGTGACCTGGCCAGAAGTTGGGGAAGCCCTCAGTGGGAGGTGGGGTCACGGCCAGGGAAAGTCAGGTGCGGTAGGAAGGGGGCAGGTACAGAGCACAGGAGCTGGGGGGTGGCTAGTGGGGAGAGGCAGACCCTGACTCGGTGCAGGGCCAAGGGAGCCAGGGTAGGGCTGTGATCCTGGAAGGAGGGAGGGGGAGGTCACCTGGGGAACCTGAGCTTGGGGCGAAGAGTTCCAGGTGCTGGTGGCCGGCCAGCGGCTCGAAGACAGCGTCCGACTGAGGGCGCTAGCCCCTGTGGCGGTGCGCCGCGGAAGGTTCCCGGCCATGCTGGCAATGGGGGATGGGGGATGGGGGATGGGGGATGGGGGACAGGGGCGGGGGGCTCAGGGACTTGGCTAGGCCCTGGCCGCTCGGGGGAGGGGGGGCAAACAGGGGCCTCAAGGCTCCCCCATCCTGGAGCACCATGGTAAGAGACGGGTGGGGGGCGTCTCAGGGCCCGGTCCACATGCGGGGGTGTGGGCGGTCGTGCCTGGGAGAGCGCCGCGTGGGGACGCACACAGGCTTGGGGGCCCCAGCCCGCTCACCTGTAGCCAGCCGGCACAGCCTCGCCACCACCGGGCAGCGCGTCCCCCGCCAGCATGCGAAACGTGGACGTCTTCCCTGCTCCGTTCACTCCCACCGGCCCGAAACACCGCGGGTGCCCCGCAGACGGCACTCGGCAAGGTCTCAGATCCCTGCCCCGCTGTCCCTAATCCCGGGGTGGGGTTCCAAGTTTCTGCAGGACGGCCGTGGCAAGGGGGCTCCCCGAGGGCAGATCCCGAGGCCGAGCAGGTGAACACAGCTGGTGGCACGCGGGATGAATTTAAACAATTCCGGCGGCGGCAGGTACCCTGTCAAGCGCTCCGTAAATAGCGGAATGGCTCCCGTCGGACAGACACCCAGCGAGTGCGGAATGACTGCGACCGACACCGACGCTCCACGCTGGCTTCCAGCCGCGTCGGTCCCCCGCGCGTGACCGATACTAGCACTCAGCACGTGGGCTTGCACAAGCAGCTGCGTGGATGTGAACTGGTGCAAAGCGCGTGCTCGATAAGTGCTCGATAAATGCCGGCTGTGAGCACTACTCGGGTAACACACACACACACACACACACACACACACACACACACACACACACCTCAGACTCAGCAGTACCACTCGTTTTCAAACGTAGTACATGTTCGGTTAACGTTGCGGCCACTGTGTGGGCACCAGACCCTATAGGTGCTCGATAATCATCTGCTTGGTCTCCGTAGGGCCCAAGACCTTACTACACACAGTAGGACTCGGTAAGTGAAAGCATGCAGTAGGAGCTTAACGAGCGTTTGCTGGCCCGAAACAGGGGCTCAAGCGTTGGCAGTCAGTGGTTGCTCAGCGCGCGGGCACCTGTGCTCAGTTGTTCAGCAAAGGGCAGCGGGCGCACAGTAGGGCAGCCCCTCACTGCCCCTGCCTCAGGACCTTCACCCTGGACTCTCACCCCACCAGGGGGGATCGACAGCTGGCGTCCCTCTGCCCACGGCACGCCTGGGAGGTGTTCAGGTCCCTGAGAGGGTGGGTGGGCCAGCGGGAGCCCCCAACCCAGCACTGCGCCCACCTTGATCAGGTCTCTCGACACCAGCACGTCCCCCTCGGCAGCCCCTTGGGCCACCCGCTCCCGACACGGGCCACATCCTCATCCTCCTGCCCCGGGGCCGGGGGCGGGGGAGGGGGGGGCAGCGACCTCAGCTGGGGTCTGAGGACAGAGAGGTCAGTGGGCCCAGAGCCAGCCCCGGCCCCTCCCACCCTTACCCAGCCCCCACTGACCGTGGCAGCAGGCGGTCGCCAAGAGCATGAGGAGGAGGGGCCCCTGTACCACCACGGCCAAGAGGTTCTTACCAACCTCCTCCCAGCGCAGGGGGGACTGGAACTGCCCGTCTCCTGTGTTGACAGGAAGGAGGAACTGGGTCACAGGGGGAGGTGCTTGGTTTCTGGGCCCATCCCCACCCAGGTCACCTCGGGCTTTTAAGGGAAAAGACCAAGAACTGAATGGGCCACTCAACCTAGGTCTAACTGGTACAGCCACAGTGGTATTGCCATCTCCTTTGTTAGGACCTCTTGTGACATGACCCAGGACATAAGCAGCTTTTACGACTACTCTGCCGTATCTCTAACTTGGCCCAAACTTGGGGCCACCTAACACCTCTAGTTCTCTTCCTGGGAGCTGCTGTTTGTCCCTACCCTGCGTTATCGACTTGGCTGGCACTCCCCCACCTCGAGGGAAGTTCTCACCTAAGCGCTCGAAGGCGTCAGCCACGGCCTGGTCTCACGCCGTGTCAACGCGCCCCCGGCCCAGGCAGAAGCGGGGGAACACCAGGAAGACCCTTTTTCCGGATGCGGCTCATTTCCTGCAGCTTCTGCTCAGGGACAGGAAGAGGGACGTGCGTCCGGAGCTGAGGCCCAGACCTGCAGAGCGCCACCAGACCAGAGAAGTGTTGGAGCACGAAGGTGGCCGTGCCGCCGTTGATGCCGGCAAAGAGGTTGACACAGGTGAGCACCACACAGGCCGTGCCGGGCACACGACTGGCGTGATCGACCAGCTGAGGGGGCAACAGGGGTCACCGGGTAACCACCCAGACAGCAGGCTGAGTAGCCCTAAGAGGGAGTCCTCTGTATCCAGTCGGTTAAGGGTCTAATTCTTGTTTTGGGCTCAGATCACGACCCCGGGGCCGCATGGGGCTCCGCGCTGGCTGCGGAGCCGGAGATTCTCTCCCTCTGCCCCTCTCCCCTGCTTGCGCTCTCTCGCTCTAAAATAAAATTCTTAAAAAACACTTTTAAAAATTAGAAACAAAAGACAAAAGAGTTGTTTTGTTTGTTTTAAAGTCAACTCTACCCTTGGGACACCTGGGTGGCTCAGTCAGTTGAGCGTCCGGCTTCGGCTCGGGTCACGATCTCGCAGTTCGTGGGTTCGAGCCCCGCATCGGGCTCTGTGCTGACAGCTCGGAGCCTGGAGCCTGCTTCGGATTGTGTGTGTGTGTGTGTGTGTGTGTGTGCGCTCCTCCCCTGCTTGTGCTCTCTCGAAAATGAATAAACATTAAAAAAAAAATTAAAGTAAACTCTACCCTCAACGTAGGGCTTGAACTCACGACCCCAAGGTCAAGAGTCGCACACACTACCCCTTGAGCCAGCCAGGTGCCCCAGGACAAGATGAGCTTTTAAGGCCACCTCAGCCTGTCCTTAAATTAGATTCCACTTGGGAGCACCTCAGATCTCTTCTGTCCTCGGGAGCTGGGACAGAGCCCTGGCTCCCTCGATGGCATCAGGCGTCGGGGTAGGGCGGCAAGAACGGGCTCCGAGGGGGGCGGAGGCCTCACCCGTAGAGCAGTAACAGCAGCAGGAGGGCAGGCAGGTTGGCGGAGCCACGTAAGCCCTCTGCTGGAAAGCCAGAAAGGTGAGCGCCGCCACGCATGCTGGCACCAGGTAATTCCACTGCGTCGGAGGCGGAGTTACGCCCATCAGCTTGCAGGTCCCCGGGGCCCCATCCCAACCCCCCGCGTTTCAGGTGGCCGGACCTCCCCCCCACCAGCACTCCCCGCACCACGTCCCAGAGAAAGTTGCTGAGCCAGTGAAGAGTGGGAGGCGGGCCCCCCATAAACTGCAGAGGCCCGGCTCCTCGATGAGAACAAGGGTGACGCTGGCTGGGACGAAAGACATGGCGAAGACCGCGCAGATGGAGACGGGCACGTCCACCGAGGCGGCCGTCCTGCGGGCAAGGGCGCACGTGCGCCTCAGAGGACACCTCTGCCCACGCCGAGGGGACAAGGATCCACACGCTGGTCACCGGGCGGGGAGACGAGCGGGGCCGTGGGGGGCCGGTGGGGGCTGGGCTGCCGGCCGGGCAGACGCGCAGACCGCGCGGTGGGGTCCCAGCGGACATGGTGAGGATGGTGGGCTGCCGGGGGAGCCCGACAACGTCCCGCTGTCCGGGCATGGCGAGCAGAGAGCCGCAGCCCGTGTGCGCGTACTCAGCAGGGGCGTGGCAGAAAGGCCGAGGTGGGGGGCGGGGCACGCACCACGGGACACGGGGACTCAGCGCAGCCTCGGACAGCGGCTCCTTGGTGAGGTTCAGGGGGTGGCTGAGCGTGGTGATGCTGTGGGCGTGGCGGGCAGGGCCTGGGGGCAGGTGGGCACGTAGGAGCGCGTTGTCGGCCCTGTCGATGAAGGCCACCACTGTGAGCCGGCCCTTGTTGTTGAACCAGATCTGGGGTGGGGTTGGGGGTGGGTTCGGGGCCGAGGGGTCAGAGCGCCGCGGTGAGACCTGCCCTACCAGCCACCTGCCCGCCCCCTCACCCGAGCGCCCACCTTGAGGCTGTCCTCGGTGTCCGGGCCGTGAGGCCAAGCTGTGGGGTTGCTCAGGACACAGTCAAGGGGGCCCCGCCGGGTCGGGGGTTCAGCAGCACCGGCAGCCCCCACACCGAGTGGCTCACCTCTTGCCCTGAGGGCAGGCCTGGGTCTCGGCCCCCCAGGGAGAAGCCCCCATACCTGCGGGGCAGTGGGCTCAGGGAGGGCGGGGCAGGAAAACCTCCTAGCGGGTGGGCAGGGGGCGCGGGAACGGCCCTCCTCACCTGACCTCGTTCACCCACTTCTTGGTGTTCAGGCTGTGGGAGATGCAGGGGCGGAGGGCGGGGGGGCACAGAGAGCCGTCCGGAGCGCCGGCCCCCTCCTCTGGGCAAACTGAACGCGTGCAGGTGGCGGCTGGCCCCTGGCGCACCAGGCGGGGGTGGGTCTTGACCAGGAAGTCGGGACAGGTTCCGGCCCGTCAGGAGGCGCGAGGAGACTGAGCACCGGCACCAGGCCCACAAAGAGGACAGGCAGCACCATCTGCAGGACGGGCCCAGCAGCTGCCCTCCCTGCGCACCCCCTGGGCTGCCCGGGACCCTTCCTGCTCCTGCTCTACAACCATCCGTGGCTCCCCGGTGCTCTCAGTAAAGGTGCTCAGACTGGGGGAGACTTCTCGGGTTCACCGCTGAGTGGGTGACGGGAGTAGAAAACAGGCACCCAGGGCTGCCCGCGCACCCTCCTCTGGCGCCCGCTCCCCCTCACCTGCGTAAACGGGCCACGGCGTCCGCGGCAGGCAAGCAGAAAGCGCTTGAGAAGCAGGGCCCGGAGCTGGTGGCGGGTCAGCGCCCAGCCCTGTCTCCGGCCCGCGGGGTCTGGCCCGAAGCCCTGCAGGACCTGTGTTTCCGGGGCAGCCGTCGCTGTGGGGGATGGGAGGGTCAGTGCGCAGGCTCCGGGGGACAGGGAGGGACCGCAGGCTCGAGGCGGGACAACTCACCTAGCTCCCCGTTCTCCAGGGCCGACTCTTCCGGCAGAACCTTGAGCCGTGAGGTCACGTCTGGGGGAGCGAGGCCTGAGCCCAGGTGCCGCTTGTGGCTGGTGATCTGTGGGGCCATCAGGGGTGCGTTCAGGTTTGAGGGTCGCCGTTCAGCCGAGGGTCTGAGTCAAGGTCCTGGGTCGCAGACAGAGGGGGTAGGGAATCAGGGGTGGAGGTCGAGGCTGCGCCTTGAGACGCAACCAAGGCTGGGGCCTCGCCGTAAAGTCAAGTCTAACTCTGAACCAAGGCGCGGGGTCAAGGACAGGGACCTGTGGCCGCGTCCTCTGGGTCCACGTCCGCAGCACAAGCCTCTACCACCTTCGGGAAGACCTGGGGAGACAGAGCGGGGGCTCAGCCCGGGACCCCACAGGAGTCGCCCGCGCCCAAGACGCTGTGGGGCCCTCTGCGTGCGCCCTGCCTCCTCCCCGGGGTGTGCTGCTGGGGGAGACCCGTAGGGCAGCTCCTTCACCAGCCGTGCCCCGGGCACCAGGCACCGCACGAGTGACAGCAGCTGGGCGGGACCTGGGTGGACGGGGGCGCGTCAACTAGGGACGCAGCCGGCTGTCCTCGGGGAAGGGGCTGGAGTGACCCACGGGAGCCTGTCTCTGCAGGCAGAGGAGGTTAGGGTTAAGCACCTGAGGGCAAGAGGTGACCGGAGATCGGGCCCGCAGTCCACATGGGGTCAGGGGTCCAGGCTGGAGTTACGGAGCCTGTTGCCCTGAGTCAAGCCCCCCACTGGCCCTTCCCTCAGGCTCTCCC
Source organism: Panthera uncia (assembly GCF_023721935.1). Classification (NCBI taxonomy): domain Eukaryota; kingdom Metazoa; phylum Chordata; class Mammalia; order Carnivora; family Felidae; genus Panthera; species Panthera uncia. The sequence goes on along the minus strand of NC_064816.1, from coordinate 471,909 downwards.
AGCCCGTTCCCGCCAGCCGCGCTGCCCTGTTTGGCATCCAACTCCTATTCATCCCTCAAAACCCCACTCCGAGCACTTCTTCGTCAGAAACATTTTCTGGCCGCTGGATCAGAATCTAGGGGATCCTCGTGCCTCCCCCAACTCCTACCTTCTCGGGATTTGAGCAGCAGCTCCCAGATGCTGCAGCGGGAAGCAGGGTCGACACCAGCCGTGGGTTCATCCAGAATGACAACCTGGGAGCCGCCCACAAAGGTGATGGCCACTGAAAGCTTCCGCTGTGTCCCACCTGGGCAGAGGCAGGTGCGGGGGTCCCAGCACCGTCCCCTCGGTCTCGGGCAGGGCTGCGTCCCTTCCCCGTGCCCCCTTTCCCCACCCCCTGGATCTCCGTGCCTAGCCCCTCTGGGCCTCCCGGATCTGGCGTCTCCTTGGGCTTCGCACGGCCCTTGGGGTAAAGTCCCAACCCCCTTCCCAGCACCATTTCCACCGACCCGGATGCTCCTCCCCTGCTGGGCTCGCCAGAGAGGCGACGGGTCTGCGCACACCGCGTGGGGACAGGCCCCACGTCCCGCAGTAGACGGGCCTCCTCGGGGCTCACAGCTCCTGCACTCAGGCCCTTCGGCCGCCCAGATGTGCTCCTCCAAGGTCAGCCTGCAGCCACGCGCCGGAACAACGGCCCCCGTGGCAGGCAGAGCCCCAAGAACACCCAGCCCCGCCACCCCTGACGCTGCACCCCCGGGCCCGCCGAGACGCACGTCAGACAGCACGTCGTATTGCGGGCAGGCGCCCAGGTGGGGCCGGACGGCTTCCATTCTGGACTGGACATCGTGGCCCAGGATGCGGGCAGAGCCACCAGTGGGTGGAAAGAGGCCACTCGGTAGGGACCTGGGGGTGAAGGGGTCTCAGAGCAGCTGCCCCTTCAGAGGAGGAAACGGAGACCCCCAGAGAAGGGGCAAAAGCACTTAAAAGGCACCTACTGTGTGCCCAGACTCGAGGTGTGTTATGTCCCCGTTCTATAAAGGAGGAAAACTGAGGCTCGGAGAACACGGTTGTCTATCCGCCGTGTACCCCAAGTGGATCGGGGGTCCCGACTTCCCCTGTGGAGACCCCAGACACCTCTCCCATTGAGTAGATGTGCCAGCTGAGGCCAGGGGGAAATTAGGACACTGGCAACCACCCACAGCACGGTGGCCTTGCCGTCTCCGTTGTGGCCCAGCAAGGCGGTGATCTGGCCCTGGCAGAAGTCCAGGCTGAGCCCACGCAGGGCTGGCTGGGGGGTGCCAGGAAAGCGTTTCTCCAGGCCCCGTACGGAGACCCCCGGAATCCAGCCGGGCGGGACCTCTTCTGTCGGCACTGCGGGAGGAGGGCAGGCTCGACCACGGGAGCCCTTTGTAGGGGGTGCTCTGCGGGACCTGGGAGGCCACAAATGCTGGCCTGTGGAGTCAGGGGCCCATCAAGGCTGGGGCCTATGGGCATTAGGGGAGCCTCACGGAGCCTGGGGGGGGGGGGGGGAGGTGTGCAGAGGACCGGGCCCTGTAGGAACCTGGGTCTTTGGGGGACATGGGGCATACAGACAGGGAAGCGGCCGTCAGGTCTCCTCGTGGCTCACCCTCTGGGTCCTTCGGGGTGGGAGGCGGGGTGGAGCCCTTGGGAGAACAAGGTCCAAACCAATAGCTTCTCCGAAAGGGAAAGTTCCACGGTTTGGGGATCCCATACTGGCCTGGGAGGAGCGGTGCTCTGTTACTCTTGAGCTCATCACCCTGGGGTGTGCCAGCTTCTGACCACGCGCCCGGGATCAGGGCATCCAGGTGGGAGGGCCTGGCCAGGACCCCATCGGCCTGCCTCAGGCCGTCCCTCGAACGCAGCCCCCTGGGCCTAGTTGCCAGGAAGAGCCGCCCAGGACTGCCTCCAGGCACCAAGCGGCCCCTCAGCCCTGCCCCGGCTCGCCAAGGCCCTCAGCCCGGCCGCCCTTCTGCAGGTACGCCCCTGCCCTGTGTCCCTACCCCACCCTCCATCCCCACCCAACCGGGGAGACGGCCTCTAGGTACCAAGTGGCGAGCCCATAGAGCACAGCGTCGAGCAGCAGGATGCCAGAGACCTGGGCAGGGCTGAAGACGCCAGGGGCGGGCCCGGTGCCCGCCCTGTGCCACTGGGCGCCTTCACCCTGCTCCTTTGGCAGCGCCAGGCTCTCGCAGCCGAACCCCGAGGCCACAGGCGACAGAAGACTGTGGTGGCGACAGAAGACTGTGGTGGGGACAGGGGCGTCAGCGAGCAAACGCAGCTCAGGGCCTCCCCCCCTCCCCCGCACCCGGCCACCCCGGGTCTCACCACAGCCAGAGACCACCCGCAGGCAGCCGGTCTCGCCAGGCCACGCACAGCACGTAGGGCGGACGGAGCACGAAGTAGGCCAGGCCTCCGCACGCGGCCGCCAGGTTGGCGCGGGGGAATCGGGCGCTCAGAAGGAAGCTCTGGACCACGGTGGCCACGGCGAAAGCCGCCAAGAACAAGAAGACCACGGCCGGGTGGCTATGGGGGAGGATGTCCCCGAGCTGCGAAGGGCGAATACGGCTCCTCAGGCTCCGGGATTTGCCCAGGGGCCCGCGCGCGCGCGCGCACCCACCCCGCAGCCGGGAAGGCCGAGGCGTGCGCACCTTGGGCACCAGCACGAGCAGCGCGGTGCTGCCGAGGAAGGGCGAGTGGCAGCTGAGGAACCAGCCGAGCCACAGCACCGCGCTGCCGAGCCCCAGGGCCTGCATCGTGTGGCGCAGCCTCCTTTCCTTCCCTCGCACCACGGCCTTCCCCGCCGGCGCCACGGAGTGGATCCAGGCGTCAGGAAAAGCGGCAGCGACCGGCTCTGTACACGCAGGACCCTGAGGCAGGGGCGCGGCTGCGGTGGAGGCCAGAGACCCCGCGCAGCCCCCACGGGCACTGGAGATCCAAAGGCGCAGCTGGGCCCCGGATGTCCCCTGACCCCTGTTCCAGCCTTAGGATCCCAGCTGTCCTCACAGGCCGCGTTCTCCCTGCCCCCCCCCCCCCCCCCCCCCGGACCCCAGCCCCTCCGGGATCCCGGTTCCTCCCGCTACAGGTCACAGGGAGTGGTCCTTCCAAACCAGTGGCTCGCAGCCTCAACCGCATGAATGTTCCAAACGGAGCCCGAGCCGAGATCTGGCGGCGGAAGGGGGGTGGATGAGCAGGGGGGTGGATGAGCAGGGGGGTGGATGAGCAGGGAGGCGGCGCTCAGGCGTCATCCGCTAGCACGGGGAGGGCGTCTGCTGCGGGTAGAGGCCTGCAAGGTCCTCGGTGCCGCTGAGCCACACCACACATAGCGCAGGTCTGTCAAGGGGTCAGCAGCCGGGCCGGGTCCCAGAACCTGCATGGGGCACGGTGGTGGGCTGCGGGGAGAGGCCGGGGATCCCCACGGCCCCGCCCATCACCACCTTAACTCTCGAGCACACACGTCTGTGCCCGCCTGCCTGCATCTCGTCCGGGAGCGCTAGGTGCTGCCCCCGCCCGGGAAGCCCTGGGCCACGCCCCACGGAGACCCCACACACAGTAGACCCCAATTGGCCCAAGGAGTCCTGGGCTCCACCCATCCCAGGCTCCTGTAGGCGGGGATGGCCCCGCCCACCACACTCGGGTCCACCCCCACCTGTTCCTGATCTTATTGGTTCTCGCGAAGGCGTCGATGTCCACGCGGATCTTCATGTGCAGGTGACCAGGGCCTGCGAGCTGTGCGGGGTCCAAAGGTCCCTCGGGCCCCAGAAGACGATGCCGGCCCAGAAGTGGTGCTCCGCGAGCAACTCCAGGGCCCGCGCCATCAGGGCTGCCTCTGAGGGTGCCGCCTCCAGCTTGTCCAGGGTCACACACCGAGGAAGGGCCTGGGTGTGGGTCCTGGGTGCCCGGATCCTCCCCGGAACCTCAGGGCCAGGCGGCGCTTCTTCCTCGGGGACCCCAGGGCGCGGCCCAGCTCGGCCATCAGATTTCTGCAGGGCCAAGCTGTGGCCCTCCCCAGGCTTTCCTTGGAATGGGGCACTGCTCCAAGTTGGGTCCCCCTCCCTGAGCTCCCCTGGATTCCACAAGCCGCCTGCACACTCGCCCCCACATCCTGGGCAGGGATGATGGGCCCAGGGAGGCCCTGGATGAACCTGCTGTCCTCTGACCTGGCCCAACCTGCCACATGGCCACGTTTGTACTGTCGTTCAAGTAGTTGAAGAGCTGGGGTCCCAGCACACCCCAGCCTCCTGGAGGCCCTTCAGTAGAGCCAGCTTCTAGAAGGTCCGGTTCCCCTGTGGCAGGTGGGCACCAAGATAAATGCCAGGCCAGCCCTTTCTCGACCCTCCCCTGCTCTGAGGACCCCTGCCTACCTCTCCCGTTTTGCTCCAGCCCGTGGCTCTGAGCACTGGTGCATTCTGTTCCTCTGCCCGCAATCTGGGAAACTCTAACTTCACCTTGAGTCCACCACCCATCTCAGGAAGCCTCCGGGGTCAGGGCCCCCCCCTCTGGCCTGGCACAGCCTCCCTGGGTTAAGGGAGGGACCCAGGACCACTCCTGCCCTTACCTGGGCCGTGAGCCGCCTGGTGAAGCCACTTCCCCCAGGACTAGCAGCTTCAGGCGCCTCCAGAGCAGGAGGGACAGTGGGTGGGTTTCCAGCGACCCCATCAGCTCAGCAGAGGCAGGGCCTGGGACGGGGGCACCGTGAGGCCCTGCCCCCATTCCCACTGCCCCACTTCCCAGACTAGAGGTCAGTCACTCACTCAGGCTGCTGTCGGGCAGGCCCGGGGCGGGCTCCTGCCCCACCAACTCCTTCAGGTGGGTGGCCTCCTACCAGTCGAGGGAGGCCCCCCCGGGATGCCAGGGCCCTTGGCACCGCAGAGGACTTCCGACACGGCCTCCGTGGGCCGGCTAGTCCCTTGAGGTCTCCGCAGCAGCGCCCGCAGCTCCACCAGGCCGGGCAGTGCCAGGAGCTGGGGAGGTCACCAAGGATGCCACCCAGCCTCGACCGGGGAAGGACCCTGCCAGGAGCACCTTCTCCCTCGCCCCTTCTGCCCAAGCCCTCCCAGGACCTCCCCATCCCGGCAGCTTCCCCTCTCGGCCTCCCGGCTGGGGTGGAGGGTGAGTGGGCCGCTTACCTCCTGGGCCACGTTCTCTGCTGCCTCCAGGAAGCTCCTCACGGACTCCCGGGTTTGGTCCAGCCCGGACCCCAGGGATTGCTGGGGAGAAAGCCCACAAGGGCGATAATGACCTCGATGGCATTCTCACCGGGGGTGTAGCAGTTTGCCAAGCTCCCGAAGATCCCGTTTTACAAATAGGGAAACGGAGCCTCCGAGAGGCACGTGGACTCATGCAAGGCCTCACGGGCCGGACACTTCACCACCATGCTGGACACAGCCCATCTGGGCACCCGTCCCTCGTCCCTCCAGGAGCCAGGGACAGCCCAGGAAAAGGCCTGGAAGCTGGAACCAGAGGCCCCTGGCCAGGATGGGGAAGCCCAGAAGGCCACGGTGGGAGCTGAGCAGAGCACGTGACAGAAGGTCAGGCTGAGGACCCTGAGGGCAGCATCCCAGAGTCACCTGGTCTCGCCCCACCCCATCTCATCTCTCGAAGCAGTGTCCCCAGTAGCTCAGTGGTCAGGGGCAGGCGGTCCCGCAGCCGGTCGCTTGGCTGAGGCCGGGCTGGGAGAGGAACACACAGAAGCACGAGTTTAGGCGAAGCTTGGCCCGAGACCGCTCCCGCCCTGTGCCCATGACCCAGCCGGGCAGGTGGAGGCTCAGAGAGCATCCCTGCCGGCCAAAGGGCCCTGGCCTCCTCACCTGCTCCGCCCGCCGCTCTCAGCATTGGCATTAGCTTTCCCAGGCTGGCCAGCATCCTGTGGGCTCTTGTCCCCCACCCCGAGGAGGGTGTGGGCATCTGCCAGGAGCCAGAGGACGCTGGGGGCAGAGAGAGCACCAGGTGGAGGCTCAGCAGACACCCTCGTGCCTGTGGCTGCCGCACCCACCCCCGCTCGCTCACAGGGTGTCCTTGAAGTTGCTGAGGACACCTGGCTGCTCAGCGGGCGCGGATTGCGGGAAGCAGGTGTCGTTCATGCTGCAGATGAGAGCCTGGAGCCGGGTAGGGTGCCGGCCGAGGGCAGCGGCTTGTTGGGGAAGTGGCCTGTGGGGACGTTGGGCGTGGGGAGCTTCGCCTGCACCCCCATCGTGTCTGCACCCTCGCGGACAGAGTGCTCACTCAGACTCGCGCTCTCTGACGCTCACGGGACCCTGTGGATAGGGTGACCCAGTGCCTCCCCTCTCCCCCGCAAAGGGCCCGGTCCCGGGGTGGGGGGTGGGGGGGGCTTACACTTGTGTTGCTCCAGTCGGGGGTGGGAGTGGCATACAGCCACCAGGATGAAGAAGAGAAACAGAGGCCCCAGCAACTCCACCAAGAGCTGGATCTGGGAGAGGGGCAGAAGAGGCGGGGGAGGGGGGGACCGTGGGGGGGACCGTGGGGGACGCCGGGGCCGCCCCGCCCTGGCCCATCTGTCCTGGCATTACCGGCTGTCTCCTGCCATACGGGACATTTTTCCAAAGCAGCAGCATTAGCTGTGTCCAGAAGGCCATGGTGGGAATGCACAGAGCCCACGACGGAGGGTCCGGCTGAGACGCACTGTGTGGCTGCGGGCAACCCCTGGCCCTCCCTGAACCTCGTTCCTCTAGCTCGTGGTGCAGGGTTCCTGGAAGCTCTGCTTGGAGCCGAACAGCAGGCACTTATTTAAGGGTCCCTTCTGTCCCCGGAGGGGCGGAGCGGGCCAATGGGAGCCCTGCCCGAAGCCGTCCCCGCACCTGATTGGTTGCCTGGGCTGTCGCTCGCTGCAGGGCTGGGGTCCAAAAGGCTACCAACTAATTCCTGAGGGGGAGGAGCCTCGGCTTGACTCGTCACGACTCCACTTTGAGCCCCTTTGGGGGCTGCCAGGTCCTGGCCCCCAGCCTCATCCCGCGTCCTGGGAAAGATCCCCGCCCCCCAGCCCCAGCTCTAACCCAGTGATAACAGCAAAGTGTTCACCGTGCTGAACATTTTACACACCAGGCTCCCAGCCACCCCGCGGGGGCAGGGCCCCAGCTCCACCCACCCCTCGTGTATCATTTATCGTTAAGAACCACAAGACGCAGAGAAAGAGTTAGGCGGAGAGGCAGCGCTGCGGCTCCTGGAACCAGCAATTCCTGATCCCCGCTTTGGTTACACCTGTCCAGCTCTGGCCTACTTCATTATTGTGCTGCCGGGGGGCAGGGCGTTGCCACAGGCCCCGGTCGAGGCTGGAACTAGGACCCGGGACCCCCGACCCCCCACTGGAGGACTCTACATCGGGTGGGAGCTGGGGTGGGGGAAGCCTCCGTTTTTCCAGTGGGGCAGAGGGCTTGTCGGAGTTCTAACGCGGAGAGGGGCTGCAGGTGTCTGTCGGCAAATACCCGTCAGGTGAGTCCAATGCCCTGCAGAATTAGTGCCCCGTTCTGCCGCCCCTCGCCGCTCACACCCACCGGGGGCGGGGAGGTGGGGAGGTGTGGACTCCGCCCCCACCCCCTAATTCCCAGGGAACCTGCCTTCCTCCCACCCATCCGCACCCCGGGACCCTCTCACCTTTCCAGCCCGCATCTCTGGCCGCCTTCCCTGCGCCCGACAAGAGCCCGGGGTCGCGGCCCCTTTAAGAGGCGTCTCCCGCAGCGAGCCCTAAACCCCAGCAGTTCACCTCCTGGGCCTGGGAAGCCCGGGGCCGCGCCCGGCCCCGCCCCCCGCCCCCTACTATTGGCTGCCATCCCTGCCACTCACAGGCCGGGCCCGCCCGATCCACGCGCGCCGTGGAAGGAGGCCGCGCAGAGCCGGGTTTCTTAAAGGGGCCGCTCTCCTCTTGCTGCGTCACCTTGGGGCGCTGGGTCGCCGGCTCACCCCGCGCTGGCCGACCCCCCGACAGGCCGGCCGGGCTGTCTCCCCACATTGCGTACCCGCCGGCAGTGCAGCAGCTCCCCGTCTTACGAGGTCCCTTTCTCCCCACTCTATTCTGGGGGACCCCGGCCTAGCCAGACTCCCTTCGTGACCCTGCTGGGACTCCACTTGTCCATCCACAAGGTGGGGGTTCCATTGGTCATCATTTGTCAATCCCACAAACATTCCTTTGGTCCCTACAGTGGGCCCGGCCATGGTGGAAGGGGGAAGGGGGGGCCCAGCATTCCAAGATTAGAGTCCTGGGTCATAACGGTCACTGCATTTTGAGGAATACCTCCGAATCCCTTTCTAGAAGACTGGGTAGATTTCCCAAGACCATGGTGAAGACGAAGCACGTGTATGGACCCACAGCTCTGAAGGCACCGACCGGGGAGCAAGCAGATATACTGGGAGGATCCCTGAGAAAAGGGAGGTGGGCTTGGCGTTGGGGCTTTGAGGATGTGTAGGAGTTTGCCGCTTCCGGAACTGCGGGCCTAGTGAACAGCCCGAGCAACCCCTGGGGGCTGCAGGTGGAGCTGTCTGTGGGCTGGGACATGGGGTTGCGGGGCTCACCTTTCTAGCCAGCAGGCAGGCCCGCCTCTTTCCACCACGCAGGTCCTGACCCGCAAAGCACTTTTTCAACCCACACTCACCAGTGCCCTGGGCCTCCGCTCTTAGCTCCGCTGCGCAGCCCTGAGGACCTCCTTAGATGCTGGTCCAGTGCCCACCCCCAGGGCCCCCCGCCACACCCCCACCCCCAGGTTGCCGCAGACTCCCAACTCTCCCAGTAGTTTCTTCCTAAAAAGAGGTTTTTATTGCCTTTGGTCCACAGTTGACATTTCACATTATCTCTTGGTCCCAGGGCTCCTGGATGGGGGCCAGTCCCCAGGGAGGACCTCCGGGTGGGGATCCCTGTGCAGTACTTGGCAGAGGAATGGGGACAAGTAGAGGAAGGGTGGGGGGCGGGCCTGGCTTTGTGTCCACCAGGCAGAACTCTGTTGTCCTGCCTGGGCCTCAGTTTCTCTGCTAGGCCCTGGGGGAGGGGGGTGGGCTACGGGTGACTGAGACTGCTAGGTCCTCACAAGACCTAAAATACTTGGGGACTGTGGCCCTGCCCTCTCCCAGGGGACCTGCTTCCTTCTCGGCGGCATCCCCTTCCACCATCTCCAAACCCCGCCCCCCACTCCCCTGCAAAAAATATTATTTTTCTTTCATTAAAACTGCCCGAAGCTTCTGTGGGCACAGAAACCACAAACTGATCGGCAGAGAAAAGGGAAGAGAGGGAAAGGCGACCGGAAACCATTCGGGGCAGGGCCCCTCCCTGCCCAGGTTTCTTCCCCCGACACCTCCACCCCCCAGTCCAGCCCAAAGCCTGCTGGGAAACTCGCTGGCGGGAGGTGCTCTGGCGGACACCCCGCCCACCGATCTACCTCCACCCCTTCCCCACAGACAAGCAGAAACACAAGAGGAAAACAGAAAAACGCGAGAAGCACACAGCGTGAGGTGGGGAGGCGCCCCGCTCCGGCGGCTCAGTGGCCCGCCTCCTCCTGGCGGTAGGGGGCGTATTCCGGGGCCTCCGCTGGGCCGTCGCCTGCAGCCACCGCACCCCCATCGGCCGCCGGGCCCTGCGGGCAGTACTTGGCGTCATAGATCTGCCGGCCCAGGCCGAACACCTGGCCGCTCTGGTTGGCGCCCTGAGTGTAGCCCATCTGCAGGGACAGGGACGAGTTGTCACACTTGTCGGTCCCCAGCTTGGTGTCGTAGATGTGCCGCCGGGTCCCGGGGGCCGTCATGCCCACCTGCACAGGAGGAGAGACAGCGTGAGGGCGGCGGAGGAGGGCCAACGGAGGCCACACCCACCCCTGCCCCCGCGCCAACTCCGTCTGGGTCTGAACGTCGCGCAGGCTCCCGCGGGTCCCCCCCCCCCAGCCCTGCCTGGACGCCCTCTCTCGCCCTCTGTGCCGACTGTATGGGCCCGGCTCTCCCTGCCAGCCAGGGAGCTCCCCAGGTGAGGGCCGAGGCGTCCCAAGAACCCAAGACTTCCAAGACCATCGTACTGGCACATGCCAGGTGGCAGGAAAGTGAGAATCAGCAGATCCGAAGATACCAGGGTTGCACGGAGCCCCTGGGCAATCCTGGGGAGGGAGGGGCAGGTGAGGCACAGGGCCGGCTAGTAACTTCCCCGGGACACACAGCAAGCTGGCAGAGAGGTCGGAGGGAACTCCAGAGCGGGACTCTCAGTGACAGGCACGCGTGGGGACAAGGCTAAGAGCACGCAGGGAGGTGGGGCCCGGGGGGCCCGGGGAGCCCCACCTGGCTGGCACACTTGTTTGTGCCCATCTGGAGGCTGATGGTTGAGTGGTCCATGGGTGGCAGGATGTGGTTCTTCGGGTCATACAGATGCCTTCTCGTCCCATAAGCTGTCATGCCCGACTGGCTGGCACACTTGTTTGTGCCCATCTGCAGGGAGGCGGGCAGGAGAGGTCAGGTGCCCCCGCCAGGCCTCTAGGCCCCGCCCTGGGCTCATCGGGCCCGGGTCACATTAGAAGCCCCCACCCCACCGGGGCGGGCCAGGGTCAGAGGCACCGGGAGCCCACCTGGAGCCCGATGACGCACTGGCCCGCCTTCATGGTGGCATCATCAAAGTTGCGCTCCTGTTTCTCTGAGTATTTGACGCCAATGTCCACGCCGCTCTGCAGCCCCTTCGTCTTGGCCTGGAGGGGAGGGGTGTTGGGAGCATCAAAGTGGTGGGGGGCAGCGGAGCCCCTTGCACCGGGCTCAGACTGTGCAACTCTGGGGGAGGCACGGGGACGGGCTCCCACCCGCCCCCACCCACCAGCCACCCAGCGCCTCAGCCACCAGCGGTCTGACAGCTCAGGACAAGGACTCGGGGGGCGGGGGGCATCCTCACTGCCCACCCCTCCTACCCGACCCGCCAGCAGCTCGCCGGGCAGGGACACCTGCCCCTCGCTCCTCCCTGGTCACTAGACCCCACGCACTGGCCGGATCCTCCTGTGCTCAGGGTGTTTCCCACAACATGTGACGTATTTCTAATCTATCCAGGGTGACTCGGGGATGAACTCTGGCTGACAATGGCGTGTCCACGGAGCTTCACGGATTGTGACAAATGTCCCCTGAGGGACACAGTGCCACCCCATGGGGCGGCCGTGCGCGCGGGGCCAGGAGGCACGCGGCAAATCTCAGCACCTTCCTCTCAACTTTGCTGCGAACCTAAAACTGCTCTCAAATATAAAGTTGGTTTTTTATTTTTTAAGTAAAAGATCTGTTCCTCGTCTCCTCCCTTGAGACCGTGAGTCCGCGACTGGGCGGACCGTGCCTGCCTTGTCCAGCACGCAGTCCGAGGTGGCTGGTGCCGTCTCTGGGCCTCACCTTCCCGGCCAGGGCCAGAAGGGACACCTGCACCTGGGTCATGTTCCCGCTCTCGAACAGGTCGTTGGCCTCGAACAGGTCCACGGGGTTCATGCCGTAGCTGACCATGGCCTTGATGAAGTTCGAGAGGTTTTCCAGCTGGGAGAAGGCGGGAGAAGGAGCGTGAGGCCACCCGGCCCGCCCACCCGCCCGCCACACGTGGTGGGTCAGCTGCCCCCTCCTGCTGCCCGCGGGCGCCTCACCTGGTGCCAGTTCTGCATGGAGCGGTTGATCTTGGGCACAGAGCCTGGCTGAAGCTTATTCATGAGTCTGGGGAGGGGGGACAGGACCCTCCGTTAGCGCAGGGGAGCCTCAGAGACCCGAGAAACGAACTGTACTCTTGCCACACTCATGCCTTCCCAAGCAACCTCACTCCAGGCCTCAGTTTCCCCGCCTGGGATGTAATCTTCACCCGCAAGGGAGCAGAGGGCCCGAGTGTGGCAACCACTGTCGTGGGGGGCGAGTCTGCGGACTTGCACGCCCAGGGATGTCCGAAGCCACCCGAGCAGGACGCAGGGAGGAAGGGCCCAGGAACGCGGAGGCTCCCACCCGAGGGCAGGTGTGAGGTGAGAACGTTGGCTGCCAGAGAGCCGCCCCCAAGCGGCCACGCGAGAAGGCGAAAGACAAGCAGGACCCGAGACCCGAGACCCGCTGCGGGGAAAGCCAGCCCTGGGGCCATGGGACCGTGTGACCTCGAAGCGCACACCGTCAGGGCCACCGGCACCTGCCCACCGCACTCACGTGCACAAGACAACGCCGTCCTTGAGACCCTTCTGGAAGTCGGGCCCAATCAAGAGGCCGGTGAGTCCCTCGATCCAGCTACGGAGCTCGGCCTCCTTCTGGGGGTCATATTTGGACAGGAGCTGGGTGGGCAGAGGACACGGGGTGCGGTCAGCTGGGGAGCTCCGGGAGGGCGGGGCCGCTCCCCCTTCGCAGGCTCAGACACGCCCCCACCTCTGGCGACAAACACCTGCTCTCGCTCCTTCCGGTCCCGAAACACCTGCTCTGGGCTCCTTCCGGTCCCGCCCCCACGCCCTGGCGGCGCCCTGCTCTCCCTGCACTGGAGAACCCCGCTCTTGTCTGTTGTCTGTCTATTTATTGTTTTAATGGTTATTTTTGAGAGGGAGAGAGAGAGACACACACACACACACACACAGAATCCGAAGCAGCTCCAGGCTCCGAGCTGTCAGCACAGAGCCCAACGCGGGGCTCGAACCCACAGACCATGAGATCATCACCTGAGCCGAAGTCCGACGCTTACCTGACTGAGCCACCCAGGCGCCCCTATTTTATTTATTAAAAAAAACCTTTTTTGCAAGTAATCTCTACACCCAACGTGGGGCTAGAACTCACGACCCCAAGGTCAAGAGTCACATGCTCTGACTGAGCCGGCCAGACGCCCCTCTGTTGCGGTTTTTAAATTGTGGTGAGAGAACAATAACATAACATTTATCATTTTAACCATGTTTAAGTGAACAGCTCAGGGACGCCTGGGTGGCTCGGTTGAGCATCCGACTCTTGATTTCAGCTCAGGTCATGATCCCGGGGTCGTGAGATCAAGCCCTGAATTAGCCTCTGCGCTGAGTGTGGAGCCTGCTTAACATCGTCTCTCTTTCTCCCTGGCTCATGAGCATGCTCTCGAAAAAAAACAGTAAACCATCAGTAGTTTTTAACATACGATATTATGCAACCACCACCATAGTCTAATTCCAGAACATTCCATGTCTCCAAAAGAAACCCTGTCCCCAAGAGCAGCCACCCCCCACCCCCTGGCCCCCACGAGCCCCTTCCCGCCCCTGGACGAGCCCGTTCTGGACATTTCACACACGTGGACTCACAGCCCGCGTGGCCTCTCGTGTCAGGTTCCCTCCCTGAGCGTCGTGTGTTCGGGGTCCGCCCGCGGGGCGGCGGGTGTGGGCGCCTCGCTCCTGTTTACGGCTGAGTAACGTTTCAGTGTGTGGATGGACCCGTTGTATTTACCCATTCATCCATGGATGGACATTTGGGTTGCTTCCACCTTTGACTACAGTGAAGGACACTGCCATGAATATTCACATACGATCCTTTTGGATGCGTCTCTAGGAGTGAAATTGCTGGGTCACATGGTAACCCTATGTTAAACTTACTGAGGAACCACTAAAACTTTCTCCGCTCCATACACTGACCATACCACTTACTGCCTCAGGACCCTTGCACAAGCTGTCACTTTTGGCTCAGATGTTTGCATGGCTGGGTCCCTCCCTTCAATCTAGTCACCGATCCAGCTTAAAGGTTACCTCCTTGGAGAGGGTTTCCCTGAGTACCCTGGCTAGGAAAGCCCTCCTCGTGCCCTTCTTTCCCCCACTCTGCCTTATTTGCCTTCTAGCTTTTACCTTTATACGATATACCTCCTTGCTTATGATCTATCCCTCAAACTCTGCTGCCCAGCTCAGTGCTGTCTCCACAGTCCCTGGGTAAATGGACAAAAATGTTCACGGTCTCCCATCAGTACACAGTACCCATTACCCACCAGCTCGCTCTCTCTCTCTCTCTCTCTCACACACACACACACACACACACACACACACACACACACCATGTTTCCCTCGGGGCACCCAAGGCCAAGAAAGCCAGGATAGCTGGGGCCCAGAGAAGCCACAGCAAGTCAGGGGGACCCAAGCCAGTGTGTGGGCAGACACGGACAGCCCCAGGGCGGCTGCTGAGATGCCCGCACACATTTGCCCACACAGATCCCTGCCCTGGACGCTCTCCCTTCCTGTCCTTCCACCCCTACCAGGGGACCAGGACCCCAGAGCCGCCCTCTGCAGACCCAACTTCTACTCTCACCTCTGCTCCCAACTCCCTTATGAGCATGGACACAGTTCTCACCCTGTGCCTCAGTTTCCCCAGCTGTGCAGAATTGTTTGCATCAGGGCCTCCTGAACTGGGCCCCACTTCTTGGCTCCTGCATAGAAACCTCACGACATGGGATCAGGGCTGAGCTGACCAGAGCACAGCAGAGACAAAGGCGGGGAGGCTGGCCCGCTAACCCGATCCTCCTGGCCCACCCCCCATCTCCTGGCTCCCACAGCCCCGCGGCCCTGCCCTGAGAAGGAGAAGCTGAGCCTGAGACAGGCCAGCTGGTCTGGACACCGCGCGTGCCTGTGGGGCTGGCCCCTGATGGCTCCTGGGGGCCGCGGTCCTGGGCAGAGGCGCCCGGCCAGCCCCACCCGCGGCCGCCGCCTCCCCCCTTCCCCCTCCCCCCACTGGACAGCGGCCTTCAGCACATTCCTCCTCACCGCAAACTGCCAGGAATGCAGCCGCTGCCTCCCTGCTAAATCGGGACCAGCTGTTCCCAGAGGTCTAGACCCCCCCCCCCAGCCGGCTGGAAATTGAGTGACTGCTCAGAGGGACGCTGGACATCAGCCTGCCTTCATGCCATCCAGCCAGGGGTAAACTGAGGCACGGGGGGCCAGGCAGAGGTGTCCAGAGGTCTTAACCTCCTCTTAAGTAGCTGGTAAAGTGGACGCGGCGTGGATCGGAAGCCCCAGGAAGCTGGTTTCCCATTCTGGTGCGGCCCCAGCGACCCTGGCGAGCTAGTCACTGCCCTGCCCATTCTCCAGACCTGCAAGCTGAGGGCTGGTCACCGGGCGCCTTCTGACCTCATCCCAGACACTGCAGGTCTCGACCTGCCCCTTCCGTCTGCGGAAACTGCCTGCGCACGGGCCGGGTGCCACGCCCTCACCCACTTCCTGCCGCCCCGGGAGACGCAGGGGGGTGGCCATCAGGCGGCGGGTGCAGCAGGTCTGGGTTCCAGCCCTGACTCTGCCGCTCGCAGCCGTGTGTGGTTCTGGGCAGCTCGTGTGACATCTCTTGGGAGCCCCACACACAGACCCGGCTCTTAACCTCCCTTGGGGCTGAGTGGGCCACTCACCAGCACCAGCACGGGCGGTGTAACCGGTCACCCCATCCAGCGATTGCTGGAGTGAAGAACGCGGTTTAGCCTGCTCACTGCGCCTTAGTTCCCCAAGGCTCAGCCTCCCTCTGTCCGAGGGGCTGAGGCCAGCTCCTCAGAGCTCAGGAGGCCCTCGCGGTCCCCCTCCTGTCCGCGATCCCCGGGCTGCCAGTGGGACAGGTGCCGGTCCCTGGCTGGCAAGGCTATGCCTTCCACATGCCCAGGCAGGCTCCCGGGGGCTGCTGGCTGTGGGGCCACATTCCCAGGTGCCCGGTGGGAGGGACAAGCTCCCCTCCTGCTGGAAGGACCCAGAGTGACTGGCCCGGGCCAGGGCCATCTCCCTGGGTCAGGGATCACCCGCTGCTCTCCGTTCCGTAGGCTGGACCCCGCTGTGTGACCCTCCAGAAGTGTCTGCTGCTCTCTGAGCCAGCCAACAAGTGCTTTCTCAAACAGTGTCTCCCCCAGGCCCCATCCCGGGTCTCAGGACCCCCAGCATCCTGAACACGCCTTTGCCACCACCTTAACTTTGCCAGATGGGGACAAAGGGAAGTCAGCAAGAAGCAGCTGAGCAGGGGCACCCCCCCACCACCAGGTCCAACTTCCCCCTTGGTCCTGCCCCCCCACCCCAGGTGTTAGAGGTGGGGAAATTCCTGAGGGGGGGCCACACCCTTGGAAAACAACGGGGGACTGGCCCCGCTCCCTTCCCCTTCCCCGCCTGAAGCCCGCGTGGCCGGGGAATGAGGAGGGGGCTGCTGGGGTCCCCTCGGGGCATTCTCGGGCCTGGAAACGCGGGAAGGGCCGTGGGGCTGAGAGTGAGGGAGGGGTTCAGGTGGGGGAGCGCTAGGGGAAGGGGTTAGACCCAAGCACTCCTAGATGCGGGGGGATGCCAGACCGCTCCCCCACATTGGGGCCGGGAGGGGGGCTCCGGAGGGTGCCCCCGGGGACCCCGGGCGGTAGGGGGTCGGAGGGCCACCCTCCTCCCGGGTCTGGGCGCTCGCTGCCCGCCCCACGTTGGGGAGCCCGGCGGGCGCGGAGGGCGCGCCCTCACTCACCCGGTTTTTGACCTCGGCCGAGAGCCCGTACGAGGGCCCCTTGTTGAACTGCGTGGAGCTCATGGCTGGCGGCGGGACGGGCCGGGCCGGGCCGGGACGGGACGAGCCCGCGGGGCGGCGGGGGACGCGCGGGGCCCGGCGCCACGCCCCCGCCGCTGATTGGCCCCCGCGCACTTGTCCTTATAAGGCCGGGCCGCGTCGGATTCCTGCGGCCCGACTTCCTGAGCCCCTCGCCGCCCCGACCCCCGCCCCGCCCCCGCCCCGGCGGGGCGCCCCGTCCCCAGGGCTGGAGGGGCCCCCTCGTCCCGTCCGAGCCGCCGGGAAGCGGACGCGGGGAGGGGCAGGGGCTCCGGGCGGCCCAGACGAGGCCCCCCTGCCCTCTCCCTGCTGGAAGACCCCAGGCGGCGCCGGCAGCCTCCCTGCGTCTAAGTTTGCTCCTCTGCGCGAGGACGCGAAGGGGGGCACTGTTGGGTGGGACTCTGGCACCTTGGAGCACGGACGAGGACCCCTCTCTGTCACACTGAGGCGCCTCCCGGTCCACCCGGGTCCTGGGACTCCCACAGCTGGGTGGTGGACAAGGGAACTAGGGCAGGCTCCTCCAAGGAGGGGCCGCTGCAGCTGGGGCTTTGATGGATGAGTAGGAGTTTGCCAGCCCAAAAGGGATAGCGTTCCCGGCAGAACCAAAGGTGCCAAGCCCTGCAGAGACCGTCAGTGCTTGAAAGCACGTGGGGATCAACCCGATGGGCCGGGGAAGGCGAGCAATGACAAGGGGCCTCGAATGTCCCACCGAGGGATGACAGGGAGTGGGAAGACAGTGGGACAGAGACGAGAGGTTGGCATGTCCTGGGGTAGGGCTGAGGCTGCCAAGTTTTCCAGGCCGGGCACGCTCGTGGTTCTCGACAGGCCGTGTGTGCTTGTACCGATAGGTCAATAAATTCACAAATAGGTGACGGGATGAATGAATTCACTTACTCAGCAGCTCACTCTCCCTCATTCATCCACTCCTCAAATGCTCCCCAGCCTGGCTTCTGGGCCAGTCCCTTGCTAGGAGATGCTGGCTCACAGGAGACCTTAGCTCTGGTCCAGCCCGTCCCTAGAACGACTGAGCCAGGCCCAGACCCCACCCCTGCCCCTGTGGGCAGGTACAGGACAGAAAGACAAGCCTGAAAGAGGGATGAAGGAAAGTGGAGGGAAGGGAAGGCACCAGGAGAGGTGTCAAGGAAAGCTGCATGTAAAAGGGGACATGGGAGACGGGGTTTAAAAGCATGAGTAGGAGTTTGGCACGCGTGACAAGCAGCTGGTTGGGCTCTGCGAGGGCTCAGAGGTGACTCACCCCTACCCCTTCCCTGAGGAGCGCACCTCCCTGGCCCCCACTTCCTGGATATCTGTCAACCCTTCCGATTCCTTCCATCCGAAGGTCCTTTCTTCAGGGTTCAAGTCCTAGCCGGTGGTCTCGGGTGAGTCCCTTCCCTTTTGGGTCTCAGCTTCCCCATCTGTGAAAGGGGGGACCAGTGCATGGCAGGGAGCCAACAACGGGAAGGTGCAGCTCTGAGTGTGGGAGTAATGTGGATTGTTGGTATCGAGGTGGGGTGCTCTGAGGGCGGCAGGGCCCTGGGGGGGCAGCCAGATGGCCCCCCTGCGGGTCCTGCTGGGGCACGGGAATCCGTGGGACCCAGGGCCCTGTGCGGCTGGCGGCGGGAAGGCGGCTCAAGCCGCTCCCCTGGGCCCCTGCCCCGGGCTGCGGTGGTCAGCGGCTGCCAGCAACGTGCCCAGCCCGCCGGTGCTTGTCCAGGAGCTGCCAGTGACTCTGGGGACCCCACCCTGCCCTGGGAGGCTGAGACGGACAAGATGGACCGGACGCTTGCCTGTGTGTGCAGCCCTAACGTCCACGCCGTGCCCGCTCGGGCAAGTTCTCGGGGCGAGTGAGCGCTCGAGGCAGGGCCCCCCACCCCCCGGCAGCCAGGGAGCAGAGGCTTCGTCCTAGATTTTAATTCATCCTGACTTAAAAGTAAATTCCATTTGGGGAGAACATCTGAGGAGATTTGAAACAACCCGGGAACATACGCGCTTTCCTGTTAGGTGTAAGTTTTGCACACCCCAGCTACGCGTGTTTCCACGCTATGTCAGCGTGGGAAGTGAGGCGTGCTGGGCATGGGAAGCCCAGCCCGGATTTGGAAAAGGGTGTAAATTAACACCTCGGGAATTTTTCACATACGTTGCATGTTGAAATGGTAATATTTTCAAGATAACGAGTTATGTGAAACGTATTACTAACACCGTTCTGTTTTAGTTCTTTTAATGTGGCTTCGAATTTAAAACCATGGGTCCGGTTGGTCTTATAAATTTCTATCGGCCAGCACTGTTCTGGACCCGGGGGCCACATCCAGATCCCAGATTTGTGTATTCATTTTTTTGGTCTGGCCCTTGAGATAACGATGTTTTCTCACATTCTTAACCATCATTTTTTTTAAATGTTTATTTATCTTTGAGAGGGAGAGAGACAGAGTGTGAGCAGGGGAGGGGCAGAGAGAGAGGGAGACACAGAATCTGAAGCAGGCTCTGGCCTCCGAGCCGGCAGCCCAGAGCCCGACGCGGGGCTCGAACTCACGGACCGCGAGATCACGACCTGAGCTGAAGTCGGATGCTTAACCGACTGAGCCCCCCAGGTGCCCCTCCAACATTTTTAAGTGGGTGAAAGGACTAGTACTCTGCAACACGTGGGAATCATATAATTTTAAAATGTGCGTCGCACAAAAGTTTTATTGGCACTCAGCTGTGCCCACTCGTCTCCAGCTGCCGTTGTGTCACACGGTGAGCTAAGGGCTCTGTCCGCCGCGAGGCTGAGAACATTGGCTTCTGGCCCTTCACAGAAGGTAGTTTGCTGACCTGGGTGCTAGGCACTCAACCTCCCGGAACC
Organism: Panthera uncia; assembly: GCF_023721935.1. Classification (NCBI taxonomy): domain Eukaryota; kingdom Metazoa; phylum Chordata; class Mammalia; order Carnivora; family Felidae; genus Panthera; species Panthera uncia. The sequence goes on along the minus strand of NC_064816.1, from coordinate 452,627 downwards.
CAAGACATCCAGACTCAGACACCCCAAAATTCAACACCTCAGGTTTATGGAATTGTATAATTCTGTATAATTCCTTGGCCTCGGCGCCCCCACCTCCCCGCTTGGCCACGTGATTTTATGCGGCAATCACAGCTGGCCTCTCCATGCGTCCATGTCCCCGTCTGGAAAGCTCCTCACTGCCCTCAGGTTCGCTGTCAGCGTGCAACAGGTTAACATGTACGTGCCTCTGAGCAGCCACAGGGAGCAGCCTGACATAAGGGTAGTTGAGTGAACACGAGTCAGTATCTTAGGAATGTTGGCGTCCATCAGGAACCTGGCAAAGAGGTCTGGGGCCCCTGCAGCTGTCCTCTGCCCTTGGCTCCCTGGCACTCACTCGTTTTCCAGGACCCACCCCTGGGGAGAATGCAGGGGATGAGTAATGATGAAGGGCTCACAGGGCAGGGCAGCTCCAGGTACCCTGGGGTGGGACCTCGGTGATGCCGGTGGGACGGGGACCACAGCTGGAGGACCTGGGGCTGCAGGGGCCCCTTCAGGTTCTGGGCTGAGGGCTCGGGCCCTGGGGTGTCGGTGGCCGGGGATGGGGGCTGCAGGTGCGGCAGGGGCCCCGGGCCCTTTCCCCACAGCCACCTCTTGGGCCACCCCATCCCCTCAGTGCCTGAGCTCTCTGAGTGGGACCCCGGGGCGTCAGGGCAGGACCCCGGGTCGGGCCCCTCTGTGGGGTCGGTGGGCGCCTTCTGGGTGGGTTCCCCTTGCTCTCGGCAAACAATCACTTCAGTCTTGTTGCCTGTGTCGGTCCTGGCCGGCGGGATGCAGACAGAACGTACTGTGACCAAACAGTAACAGTAACAACAGCATCTCAAAGCAGGGAGTGGGGGGACCTGTTAACTCAGGTCAGGAGCCTCCCTTGCTCAAAATCTGGCATGGCTCCCCACTGCCCCCTCAGCCAAGATGTCCTCCAGGACCCCACCCCCTGCCGGGTGAACTCTCCACCAGGCCTGCCCTCTCTGTGCCCCCACGTGTTCAGCCCCAGGCCTGTCTCAGGGCCTTTGCCCTGGCTGTGCTCTCTGCTGATGCTCTGGTCACCTGGCTCGTTCACTGCCCTCCCCTACTTGAGGGTCAGCTCCTCAGGAGCCTCCTCCCTGCAGCCCCATTTAACTCCCAACCTGCCCCAGCCCAGACTCCTGCCCGATACCACCAGCACACCCAGAGGAGCAGCAGTGATGCCCACAGCACCCTGGGAGATCCAGCCCGTCTGCTAATTTCCTGGCTGTGCCCAGAAGCATGGGTGTGGTGTTTGGTCCTTCTCTTATCTCCTTGGGTTTAGACCTAGAACTTTCCTTGGCCATTTCTTCTTTCTTTTTCTTCCTTCCTTCCTTCTTTCCTTCCTTCCTTCCTTTTCTTTCTTTTTATTTTCATGACCGTGGCTTTCCAGGGATGCTGGTGGCTGTCCAGCGGCTAGCCATACAGTGTGGACGCTGGGTGAAATTGCACTGGCTTTGGTGAGTTTCTAGAACAGGGCAGTAAACTCTAGACTGTACGCGACCTTTTCAATGTAAATTACACTAATAAAAACAAGTTGCTACATTTCACATGCTCAGGAGCCCAGTGGGCTGGGACCTCTGCTGGACACGTGAGAAACTCACAGAGCCTCCCCACAGCCAGGCTGGATTTACTCTCCAGGTCAAAGGGACATCTGCCTGCCTCTCCGCTGGGAAAAATTTTTTTCCCTCCTTTGCAAGTAACAGGTGATTTGAGGGTGAACCCAATAATTTCAAGAGTGTGCATTTCTTGAGCCGTTAGCCAGGCCCTGTGCAGGGCACCCGACGAAACAGGAAGCGAAGGATTTCAGTCTCCTGGGCACGGAGGGGTAGAACGCCACCCGTCCGTCCGTCCATCTCCTGGGTGTGGTGCGCACCTGCCTGCCAGGTGTCTGGGCGGCGCGAGGTGACCGCCCCGAGACACCCGGTTCTCAGAAGGAAGAAATAGTATTTGCTGTTAGGGGAACAGCTGTCAGGGGCTGGAGCGGGGCTCAGCCTTAGCGCGTCCTGGGGGACAGGAGCGGGGAGGGGCGGCCCAGGATCAGGGGGAAATCCAAGCGGTCGCCCACCTCCGCAGGGAGCTGGGCTTGGTACCAAAATATGGAACGCTTCACGAATTTGCGTGTCATCCTTGCGCAGGGGCCATGCTAATCTTCTCTGTATCGTTCCAATTTTAGTATATGTGCTGCCGAAGCGAGCACGACAGTAGAGCCCCCAGCAGGGCTATTTAAAGACCAAAATCAAAATCATTTTACAGTTAGGCTAAACTGAGATAGCCGCTTTGAACAAGTTTTCTAGAGCGCCATGCAAATGAATATCTCCTACCATCATGCTTGCCTTGAGTGTCTGTTATCACGCTAAAACCCTCAGATGTTGACGAATTTAATAGTCCAAATTCCGCCTCGCAGCCGCTGAGGCTTGTGGGGGATAATATGCAAAACACCTGGGCCAGACACCACCCCGCCCTGGCGCTCCGGGCCCGGCGACCAGGAGGGACGGAGGGCGGGGCTGCAGTGGGCGGGCCGCTGGCATCCCAGCGTTCTCCGCGAGCGCAGGGAAGCCGCTCTTGCCGGCGCGGCGACTCGCTGGCGTCAGCAGGCCGCGGAGGCGGAAGATGGCGGCGGCGGCGGCGGCCGGGCGTCGGTGAGCAGCGCGGCCGCGGTGAGGACGGCCGATGGCGGCCGGGAGACGCCCTCGGGGACCCGCGGGCCGTTAGGGCGCGACGCTGGGCGGCATGTCGGAGCACGCGGCGCCCGGGGCCCCGGGGCCCGGGCCCAACGGCGGCGGCGGCCCGGTCCCCGCGCGCGGGCCTCGCACCCCCAACCTCAACCCCAACCCTCTCATCAACGTGCGCGACCGGCTTTTCCACGCGCTCTTCTTCAAGATGGCTGTCACCTACTCGCGGCTCTTCCCGCCCGCCTTCCGACGACTCTTCGAGTTCTTCGTGCTGCTCAAGGTGACCGAGGTCCCGACCCCTGACCCTTGACCCTAGCGGCCGGACCCTCCACCCAGGTCTGCGACCTCTGACCGTGACCCCAGCGGGGCGGCGAACCCCCTGCCTCCGGGCCTCTTAATCTTGCGATCCCAGCCCCCGTGCCCGTGCGACTTCTACCCGGGAGGCCCGAGTCTCACTCGCCCCGTTAGCGGCCCCTGATCCCGACTCCGGAAACTCACTGCCAGCTCTGTCCAGACTGCCCCCCACCCCTGGCCCTTCCCTTTCCCAGGACCCTCACCTCGGGAGGCAGGAGCCCCGGAGCCCAGCCCTGTGACCCTGACCGTGCTGCCTGGCCTCCTCCACTCTGGAGGAGTCTTCCAGACCTGTCCTGGCCCTGACCAAACCCCCAGTCTTGGGCTTCCCCAAACCGGGAGGTTCCGGGCCTCCCTCTCCCAGGACAGGACACAGCCCATGCCCATCTTCCTGACTGGAAGCCACACCCCATTTCCATCTCCCTCTGAGCCTCTCCGGGGAATGTGACCTAGCCCAGGACATAGCCCAGGACACGTCCCCGGGGTTAGTGGCAAAGTTATGACTTAGCAAGGGGCCATGCGCGAACCCCCTTCCCCTCCTCCCTCGGGTGGCACAGAGGTTTCAGCCATGGGCACAGCTCAGTGGGGACTGGCACTGGCCTAGGTCCTTCTACGACAGGATCTCCAATGACAGCTGGCAGCCCTTCAGAGAAGGTTCCGGGTTCCTGCGCAGCGTGGTGGTCCCGGTTGGGCAGATGGCCATTTCGTTTCCCATCAGCATGCTGCCCACTGGGGCGGGGTGTGTAGCATCCCCAAGTGAGCTCTGGGCTCCTTGTCTGCAGAGAGGGGGCTGGTGCTAGCATTCGAGGCTCTTGGGGTGCAGACCAGACCAGGTGGGTCAGGAGCTGACAGCACTTTGGGGTTTGGTGGGAGGAGTGCAGTCATAGCTGCCCAACAGACCCGGGTGCTGGTTCTGGCCTGCCAGTGTCTCCGGGGCGTCCCCCCCCCCACCAGAGTCCCCCTGTCCCTTGTCTTTGGGAGTGCCTGATGGATGGCGCGAGGAGGCGGTCTTCCTCCTCCTCTCTCCCCAGAGCCCCCCCAGAACATCGCGGGTCCCCTGTGGAGGATTCCTGAATCGGGGTTCCTTTATTGGGCTCCTGAGTGTGTGTGGGTGTGATTTCCCTGCGGGGAGGAAGTGCTGCTTGCCCCAGGTGGTCAGTCGGAGCTCAGCCTTCCCGGAGCAGGTCCTGGTCGCGTCAGTTCTGTCCCGCCACTTCCTGACACGGGAGCAGGACAGCCCGGCATACAGGTGTCCCTGGAGTAGGTGGTCAGGTGTCCCGGGGGGTTCTGACTCCTGAGTTCTCCTCTCTGGGTCGTGCTGCTGGGCCGAGAGATCTCTGGGCCAAAGCCTGGGGGCCCCACGGACCTCTCGAATCTGCCCGACCCCTGGTTCCTTTTGTTTCCCTCATCTGCTCAGTGAGGGCTGGGACTGGCTGGTTTGTGCGGCTGCTGCAAGTTCCAGAAAGCTCCGTGCCTTTACTTCCTGCCTGCCCAGCTTCCGGCACTCTGGCTGCAGATACGGAGGTCCCTTAGTGACTTCCTCAGAGCTGCATCTTTCTGTGGTTCACAGCCAGGAGCCAGCCCAGACCACCTGATTCCCCACCGGGCCAGCCTTTGGGGGATGAGAGGCAGTGGCTGGGCCCGCGTTCCGGCAGCCTTGGCTCCCACCTCTGCCGGTTTTCCTGGCATCGAGGCCAGACTGGGACCTCCGAGTCCTGGAGCGGTGGGCACTAGGTGCCCCAGCCTGTCTCTGAACCTGGGGCAGCCTGACCGTGCAGCCACCGAGCGATGCTGGCAGGGTAAGCAGGGCTCTGGCATTCGGTGTTTCTGCCGGTCTTTCCCTCTGAAAAACGGAGGTGACCTCCGGGGTCGTTGTGACGTGCGATAGTGTGGAGTGCCGCCGGGGTCCTTGCTGTGAATGGGAGTCCCTGAACACACCTCTGTGCCGCCTCCTGCCTGGTTCGGGGACCCAGCAACGAAGAGGGCGGAGCAGGAGGGAGGGGGAGACCAGGACATGGGGTGCAGCGGTGGCCCAGCAGGGTCTGTGTGACGTTAGGCAGACTCAGGCCTGCTGCCCCCGGCAGAGGCCCCGGCTCCGCTCGTAGCTTCCACGTCTGTCTGCGGTGACCTGGACACGGGGGCTCTGCATCAGTGTCAACGCCACCCGCGTCACCGTCTCCCAGGGGCACTGCAGGCCAAGGAGGCACGGTCCGCGTTGGCCCAACAGGTGGCGCAGATAACACGTCTGAGGGGTCTGGGCGGGCTCCCGGCTTCACGCGTACCTGGGCCCGGGGTCGCAGCAGCACGCTTGGACGCTGGGCTCCTCCCATCCCCTGGCTCTGCGCGCCCTCAGGTCACGGCCCCCGTGGCCCGGCGGGGATGGGAGTGTGTGCCCCTCTGCCCATCCGCAGGGCTGGCTCCGGCGGGGAGGTCAGGCGGTCCGTGGCTGGCACTGGCAGCGTGTGCGGGGCTCGTGGAGAGCGTGGGAGGGACGAGGTCCTGGTGGCCCTGCCCGTGGCCCTGTAGCCACGGGTAGCGGGCGTGTAAAGTGCGCACCGGCTCCTCCGAGGAAACACCTTGTCTTTGGCCGAGGAGCCCCTGGGCTCGCCGGCTCCTGGACGGCCTCTTTTTCCAGAACAGCGCTGGGCGTCCCATCGGGCCAGCTGGACCCTTTCCCTGGGGGCGGGGGCAGTGGGTGATACACGGGAGTGAAGCCCCAGACGCAGCGCCCAGTCTGGGGGTGACCCCTGGCCAAAGGCCCCTGAGAAACTCGGCCGTCAGACAGTGAGATGGGCTCTCAGGGAGGGGGGCGGCCCTCTTGACGCTCCTCCAAGCTGGGTAAAAGGTGCTGCTGGTGAGGTGCCGTGGGGCAGAGTCCCCTCTCACCCTGGCGGTAAGGGGCAGGTCGTTTTCTGTGGTGGAGGCCGTTCTGGGTGCTGTGGGGGTGGAGCAGCCCCCTTTCCCCACCCGGCCATGCCAGGAGTGCCCACCTTAGCCAGTCCCAGACGCTGCCCAGTGTTCTCCGCGGGCAAGATCGCCCTGGGAGAGGCTGCACCGTCCCCACGAGCTGGCCCTGCCAGCCCAGGAGCGGTGCGGAGGGTGCGGCCGGTGAGGTCAGGGGTGCCCTGAGGACAAGGCAGAGCGCGGGGCTGCCCTGCGGGCCTCCAGGCGGGGGCGGTCACCGGTGTCACCATGTGCTCTGTGGGGTCTTCTGTCAGGTGGGCCCAGGCCCAGTGTGCCCTGTCCCCGGGGGAGGGTCCTGCAGTGTCTGAGAGGGCATCCCTGCTTCCCTGGGCCGTCACGGGACTTGCCCACGTCCCTGGGACTTCTTCCTCCCCCGGAGCCAGCTCAGCACAGCCCCTGCCCGGGAGGGGCCCCCGAGTGCCGGGGGCTCCCGCACTGACCGCCCTCCCTCCCACAGGCCCTGTTTGTGCTCTTTGTCCTGGCCTACATCCACATCGTCTTCTCCCGCTCGCCCATCAACTGCCTGGAGCACGTGCGGGACAAGTGGCCTCGGGAGGGCATCTTGCGCGTGGAGGTCCAGCACAACTCGAGCCGCGCACCCGTCTTCCTGCAGTTTTGTGATGGTGGCCGCCGCGGCAGCTTCCCTGGCCTGGCCGTGGAGCCGGGCAGCTTGGAGCTGGAGGAGGAGGAGGAGGAGCTGGCCGTGGAGATGTTTGGGAACACCTCCGTCAAGGTGAGCTGGCCGGGAGGGGCCTGCACGGAGAACCAGTGATTCGTCTGGTGGCAGGCCCAGCGCTTGACCTGGTGCGCTCCTGTAGGTGCGGCCTTCGGGGCAGGGACTGTGCTGGGAGGTTCGGGGCCCTGGGCCGTTTCCCAGCCCTTACTTGGAAAGGATTGGTCTGATTCTGGGGGCACCAAGGGCAGACACAGCTGACAAGGAGCCCCCTGGAAACGCTGGGCCCAGTGCTCAAAGCCGGTCCCGGCTGTCCTAGGTGGAGTGGCCGTCTGTGGGGTGGTGAGCGCCGTCACTGGAGACGTGCAGGGGCCCCCGGCACCTGCGGGGGTGGGGTGGATGTGTGGGGCCCACAGCCTGGAAGGAAGGACACGCTCAAGCAAGTTCGAGGCCAGAGTCCCACAGTTGAGGGGCTGGCGCCCGTGGGGCGTGGGTGCCTACCTTGCCAGGCGGCCCATCCCGCCGATCCTGCCCCTGTCCCCGGCTTCAGAGTGCAGACCCTCACCCGAGGTGGCCGCTCGGGGGGGGGCTCGGTTTTGGGGGTCTTTGGTGGGTTACAGGGCAGAGGCTGGCGGTCACGGCAGCCGGGGTGGAGTCTCCGTCTTTCAGTCAGCAGGGGAAAGGGGCCTCTGGGCCGGGCCGCTGACCCCTGTCTTGGCGCTCCACAGTTCGAGTTGGACATTGAGCCCAAAGTGTTGAAGCCACCGGGTGGTGCCGAGGCCCTGAATGACAGCCAGGAGTCCCCCTTCCCAGAGACGCCCTCTAAAGGTACATGCCCGGGGCGCCCGGCCGGCTCAGTCCCGAGAGCGCATCTCTCTCCATCTCAGGGTTGTGAGTTCCGGCCCCACGTTGGGTGTAGAGATGACTTAAGAAATAAAACCTTAAAAAAAAGTACAAAAAAGTACACCCCGCGTGGGCTGCCGAGGTGTGCTTGGCGCCTCATGACAGCGGGTCACCGTCTAGGGCTGCACCCCTGCCCAGAGGGGCTGGGGGTCTGAGCAGCCAGATCGGTACTGGAGAATGGTCACTCTGTGCCTCAGTTTCTCCCTCTGTCGGCAGCGTGTGGGACTCCTTCTCTGGGGGCCCCGGAGGCCCCGTGGGGGGTGTGGTGCAAAGCAGCTCTACCCGGAGACCCCCTCCCTGGAGGCTGGCCTGCCCCTCCCCCTTGCCCCCCCCCCCCCAGCCCTCCAGGGGCGCCCCCGAGGCTCACTGAGCTTGCCCCGGCAGCATGGCCACAGGATGAATATGTCGTGGAGTACTCGCTGGAGTACGGCTTCCTCCGGCTGTCCCAGGCCACACGACAGCGACTCAGCATCCCTGTCATGGTGGTCACTCTGGGTGAGTGTCCCCCAGGGTGAGGCAGAGGGGATTTGGGGCAGCCCGAAGCCCTTGGGACCCGGGTCGGGCGGGGGGGGGGGGGGGGGGCTGTCTCCACCCTCTGGCAACAAGAAGTCTCCTTCCTCCACGGCATCCTGGGGCGGGAGGGTCAAGGTGCTGCCTGGGGCGGGGCCCTGGCCAGACGCGCACCCCGCCCTGTGCCCGCCCGCAGACCCCTCGCGAGACCAGTGCTTCGGGGACCGCTTCAGCCGCCTGCTGTTGGCCGAGTTCCTGGGCTACGACGACATCCTCATGTCCAGCGTCAAAGGCCTGGCCGAGAACGAGGAGAACAAGGGTGCGGCGGGCGGCAGCAGGTGGGGGCCGGGTGCGGGGCGGTGGGCGGGTGCGCGCTCACGGCTCCCCCCCGCCCCGCCCCCCCCCCCCCCCCACGCAGGCTTCCTGCGGAACGTGGTGTCCGGTGAGCACTACCGTTTCGTGAGCATGTGGATGGCTCGCACGTCCTACCTGGCCGCCTTCGTCATCATGGTCATCTTCGTGAGTGCCTCGGGGGCGGCGGGCGGGGTGGGGGCGGGGCGGGCGTGCGGGCCGCCCCCCCCCTGAGGCATCGCGCGGCCCTCGCTTGCAGACCCTCAGCGTCTCCATGCTGCTCCGATACTCCCACCACCAGATTTTTGTCTTCATTGGTGAGTCTCCCTGCTGGGCCAGCCGGGCGGGAGGGGCGGGCTCAGCCCCGTGGCCCCCTGCCCACCCTCCCCGCCCCCGGGCACCTCACCCGGTCTGCCCGCCCGCCGCTCTCTGCCCGCAGTGGACCTGCTGCAGATGCTGGAGATGAATATGGCCATCGCCTTCCCCGCCGCGCCCCTGCTGACCGTCATCCTGGCCCTCGTAGGTGAGGACTCCGCCCTCCCGGCCCCGCCCCCGCCCCGCCCCGCCCCGCCCCGCCCCACTCCCGGGGTGCCCCGCCCCCGGCGCCCCGCCCCCAGCCCAGCCGTCGGGCCTTCCCGCAGGGATGGAAGCCATCATGTCCGAGTTCTTCAACGACACCACCACGGCCTTCTACATCATCCTCATCGTCTGGCTGGCCGACCAGTACGACGCCATCTGCTGCCACACCAACACCAGCAAGAGACACTGGCTGCGGTGAGCACGGCGGGTCCGTGGGGGTCCGGGGTGGGCTCGGCGGGCGGCGCCTCACTCTCCTCCCTCCAGGTTCTTCTACCTGTACCACTTCGCCTTCTACGCCTACCACTACCGCTTCAACGGCCAGTACAGCAGCCTGGCCCTGGTCACGTCCTGGCTCTTCATCCAGGTGAGGACTCGCGTCCGAGGCGCCGGCCTCTGCGGGGCCCTGGCTCCTGCGGGGAGGGGCCCGCCTGACTCCGAGCCCGCCCTCCGCCCTCCAGCATTCCATGATCTACTTCTTCCACCACTACGAGCTGCCCGCCATCCTGCAGCAGATTCGCATCCAGGAAATGCTGCTGCAGACCCCGCCCCTGGGCCCCGGCGCCCCCACGGCCCTTCCGGACGACCTCAACAACAACGGAGGTGCCCCGGCCACCGCGCCTGACCCTGCCGGCCCGGCCCCTGCCCTGGGCCCTGGCTTGCCGGGTGCCAGTGGGGGTCCCGGGCCCGTGCCTGAGGCGCCCAGCTCCCTGGTGGCCGCGGCGGCCTCGGTGGCGGCGGTGGCCAGCGGTGACCTGGGCTGGATGGCAGAGACGGCCGCCATGATCACAGACGCCTCCTTCTTGTCTGGCCTGAGTGCCTCCCTCCTGGAGCGACGGCCCGCTGGCCCACTGAGCCCTGGTGGAGGGCCCCCCCGAGTCCCCCAGGACAGTGCCCCCTCCAGCAACTCCCTGGCGCGTGACGCGGCGCCCCCGGCCGTCGGGGTGAGTGGGCCCAGCCCTGCACCCACAGCCCCAGTGGACCCGCCCCCGGAGGTCGGCTCCTGAGCCTTGGGCAGCTGACCGCACCCCCCCCCCCTCCCGTCCCTGGCCATGCAGGCCCACTGGGCATGACCTGGCCGGAGCCCTCGGGTGTCGGGGAGGATGTCCCGGTGGTTCTTGGGACTGCCCAGCCTGCCTCGGGGTGGTGTCAGGGTCCATTGGGTTCGCCCAGAGGTGGCCGTCTCTTCCCCAGGGTGGGGCCTGCCGGAGGCCTGTCCCTGCTACGTTAGTGGTGGGCCCCCTCAGCCGGCAGATGGAGGCAGGCCGATGAGAGTGGGGTGGGGGCTCCGTGGGAGGTTCTGGAAGGGGCTGGTGAAACGTGTGGAGTGAGCTGTCCCTCAGTAGCAGAGCTGGGCAAGTCTCCGATCAGGTGAATGCCGGCGGGGGCCACCCTCGCTGTCCCGGCCCGCTTGGCTGGTGCTGCATCATGCTCAGTGCCTTCTCCACGGCACCTGACCCCGGGTGTGCGTACCAGGGCTGGGGTCCCAGGAGGGCAGAGTTGGCACCTTGGGGTTGGGGACGCAGACACAGGCGCCCACCTGGAAGGCAGCGGCCGGGCACAGGCGTCCAGCCCTGCTTGGGTGGGAGTGGGACAGGGCTGGTGGCCAAACTGAGTCCCTCGGTGAGGAATGCACAAAGGCGCTCATTCCATCCTATTTAATTGCAGTGTACAAAATCGTGTTTGTATATAGAATAAACTGTTGACGGCGGCCTGGCGACGTCTGTGTGTGCGGTCAGGGAGGGGCCTCCGTGCTTCCTCCCGTCGCGCTAGGACGGCTTGTGTGCAGGCTCCGGAGTGGGGGCCGCCCCGTCCAGGCCGGCAGGGGTGGGGGGGGCGTTCCCCGGGATGGGTCACCCGTGGCTTCAGGTGCTTCGGCTGCTTCGGGGCAGGCTTCGGGCAGGTGCAGAGGCCGGTCCCCGGGGCCATCCCCGAGCTGGGCCAGGAGCTCTCGGCGCCGCGCCAGGGCCTGGTGGAGCCGCTTCTGCGCGCTCCTGATGCGCTGCTCCAGCTGCTCCAGCTCACCGGGGCCTGGGGCGCCCGAGGACCGGCGGCCGTCGGAGCAGAGCCAGACGGGGCCCTCCGGGGGCCCGGCCTCCGAGTCCGGCGCTGCGGCGGCCACACCGGGCTCCAGCAGGAAGCGCACACGACGCTCCCCCGCCACGGCCCGGCGCACGTGCGTCCAGCCCCCCTTACCTGCAGAGGCCGTGGGCGTGTCCCGCTGCTGCTCGGGAGCCCTGGGGACATGGGGTGGGTGGGGCTGCGCCAGTGTCCTGGCGCTCTGCCCCTGGGGTCAGGGTCCCCGTCGGTGTGGGGCTTCCTTGTCCTTCCGGGGAGGGCCGAGGCGAGAAGCGGTCAGCTGGAGGGTGGGGGTCAGAGCTGGCCGGGGGCCGGGGGGGGGGGGGGGGCTTCGGAGCCCCTTACCTTGGCTCTGGCTCCTCGTGACCATCCGGAGGCTCTGTGTTGAGCGCGCGGTGGATTCTCTGCAAGCCCGGACAGGCGCTTTGTCGGGGTCACGGGAGGCCGCCGTCGCCCGCCCGCGCAGCCCGCGCGTCCGCGCAACCCGCCCCTCACCTGGCTGGTGTGCAGCCAGTACTGCAGCCTGTTGCCTCTTCGCATGCGCGGGAGCACCAGGTGGTAGAAGACGTGCTCCCCCAGAGAGCTGAGCAGGGCGCTGCCGAGGCCCAGGCAGAACAGCACGAAGAGTCCCGAGAAGTGGTAGATGCCCACCTGCAGCGTCTGGGGGGGGGGGGGGGGGGGGGGGGGGCGGGGGGACGACACAGGCACAAACCCTCGCGGGCGAGGCCGGAAGGGGAGCCCTGGCCGAGGCTTCCACGTTCGTGGAGAGGACACCGGAGCTGGGCTTTGGTAGGACACGTAGGAGCGCACGCATCTTGGCAACCACCGGGGCGGGGGCCGTGCCGGCTCAGGGTGCGCCCCCGCCTGCCCCCACCCCGTGTCCCCGGGCCCTGCCGCACCTCGGTAACGGCGAAGACGCGCTTCCCACAAGGCACCATCTTGTACCACTTATCGTGCAGCAAGTCGATGAAGCCGGAGGACTTGTAGCGGCTGATGAACTCGGACAGGTTGGAAGTGAGCGGCGAGTTCTGAGGGAGTCCGATGCCGTAGCCTAAGGGAGGCCAGGGGTGGGGTTCGGGCCAGGCTGGACGCAGCCCCAGAGGAGCCGTCCCTGGGGCCACCGCCCCCCGGGGGCCACCGTTCCCCGCGGCCCCTCACCCTCCATGGCGAAAGGCTTGCCCACGGTCAGTAGTTTGCAGTCGGCGTCGATGGAGACCTCGTAGTCCAGGAGCGACTTGTCCATGATGAAGGCGTTGAGCTTGGGGGGGTCGCTCCTGCGGGGTGGGGGCAGTGGGGTGAGAGGCCCCGCCCCCGCGGGCTCCGCCCACCCCGGTCCTGCTCCGTCCCCCCCCCCCCCCCCCCCCCCCCCCCCCGCCCCCCCCGGAGCCCCCCCCCGGCCCCCCGCCCCCCCCACCACCGTCCTGCCCCGTCGCCCCCGCCTCGCGCCCGCCCCCCTCACGGTCCCCGGTGCTCCGCCTCGCCCCGTCAGGTCCCGCCCCCTCGGCTCGACCCAACCCCCGCATGCCCCGCCCCTGCAGGGTCCGGCCCGCCCCCCCCGCGGCCTCACGTGAGCATGGAGACGCCGTGGGGCGTGGTGGGCGCGCTGTGGCGCCGCATGTGCGCGTACATGTCGGGGAAGCTCTTTTTGATGTAGGCCTCGGCGCTGCTCTCCCACACGGTGCCCACGCGGAAGCCCTGGGACGGGTGGTGCAGCTGCGGGGGCAGCTCGTCAGCCCGGGCCGCTGTCGCCCCGGCCTCCGGCTGCCCCGCGTCCCCAGGGCTCTCGCCCAGCTCCTGCCGCCGCCGCCGCCGCCGGCCCGACTGGGGCCCCTCTGGGCGCCGAGAGGGGGTCAGCGGCACCCCTGCCCCACCCACTCGGTGCCAGGAGCTCCCCAATCGTGATGTTCCGCGACATGGCCCTCTCTCTGTCCCTGGGGGGCAGGATCGCCAGGGTGAGGGCCGCTCTCCTCAGTGCCCACTGTCCATCTCCACGCAGACCTGGCCCCGAGCCCGAGCCCCAACCCCAGACCTCCTCCTCCTCCTCCTCTTCTCACCACCTCCTCCATGGCTGCCCCGGGGGGGGGGGGCGGGGGCCCGCGGGAATCCCTTGGGATCAGGCCCCCCACACCTGTCCTCCCGGCCCTTCCCGCCCCAGTCGGCCCCGCACTGCCTCTTCTCGCCCTGTTTCTCTGGTCTCCACGCCACGTGGGTCTGCAAATCCCGTGGCTCCCGAACCCCGCAGCCCTGCTGGCCGCTCCTCCCTGTCCTGGCTCCCCAGCGCCGCCCACAGTCTGCCAACTCCCAAGGGACGAGCGAGTGGTGACACTGACCCACGCGTCCTGATGTGGCCACAGCCCTCCGGAAAAGCCGGACCCTTGTCCTGTGGAGCGTCTAGAGCAGTCCTGTCTGGAACCTTCCGACGAGGAGACCCTGTACCCGCGCTGTTCTCGGTGGCTGTTGGGCACTTACAGTTAATTAGATGTTGAACGTGGCCGCGTGTGAGCGGCTAGCACATCACACAGCGCCGGGCCTAGGCTGTCGTACCAGTTTACAGAGATACGGGGCTTAGGGTGTAGCACCCCTCAGGACACAGCCGCACCCCAACAGTGGGAGCTGCCACGGGACAAAAACAATTTCTCCAGCAAATACATTTTTGGACAAGAAGTAAGTGGAGAGGAAATGTACCCACAGTGCCTGCGTGCTTAGGACCAGATTCAAACAAGCCATGCGGGGAGAAAAGACAACTGGGAAAAGGGGACGCTGAGGTGTGTGAAAGCTTCCAGAAAACTGGCGAGATGACAGTCCCGTGGCTGGGACTGGCCTGGGTGGCTGGGAGTTGACTTAGGAGCTGGACAATGGGTTCATCCGTGGTGCTCACTGCTCCCTGTTTTTCATTAAAAACAGAGAAATATGTAGACCGGGGCACACCTCTGCTCTGCCCGCAAGCCGCCAGGGCCCCGAGAGAAAGTTCTGTCTCAGAAAGAACTGCTTCAGACACCCTGCAGGACCTGCCCCGGGGCCTTTGCACCTGCTCTGCCTTCTCTCCCATCATTCCTCCCTGATCTCTACATAAAAGTCTCTCGAATGTCACCCCCTCCCAGAGTTATTTCGTCACCCTCGTTTCAGAAAACGCCCCTCCCGGGACTCCCTGTGTTCCCACTCTGCCTCATTTTCCTTCCTGACACTTCGTAGCCATCTCACACACCAATCCGGCGTGCTTCTCTTGACCGCGACACCTCTCCCTGGGGCACGGAGACCTTCGCCTGTTTGGTCCCGGCCGGGTCCCCGACGCCTGGCGCACACACCGAGCGCTCGACACGTGTTTTCGGGAGCAGGTGGCCGCCGGCGGCTGGGTCTCGGGGCGGGAACCGGGGGGAGTGGGAGACCTCCCGGCCCCACGGCTGCCCACCTTGGGGTCATGGATCCCCGACAGCTCCTCGAAAGTCTTGTCCCCGACCATGACGGCGGCCAGGTTGGCCGTGTAGCTGGACAGCACGAGCAGGCAGAAGATGGCCCACAGGTTCATGAGGAAGCGGCCCGTGGGGCACTTGGGCGTCTTGCTGGAGACCGTGCGTCCGAACAGGATGGCGTAGCAGAGGTTGAGCGCCGAGGAGTAGGAGAACACGGTGGCCCGGTTGCGGCCGCGGGGCGTGAGGCCGTAGGGGCTGCGCCACTCGTACAGCGTGAGGAAGAGCGCCGTGAGGTGCAGGGCCGCGAAGACGCCCAGCCACATGGACCAGTGCAGCGGCCACGTGAAGGCGCCGATGGGCGAGGCCGCGTCCCGGGCGCGCACCATGATGCCCAGGCTGGTGGAGAAGAAGGGGCTGCTGAAGTCCAGCACCTGGGAGCGCGCCGAGTTGATGCTGAAGCTGGTGACGGCCATGTGCGCCCTGCCGGCCAGCAGGTCGCCCACCAGGCCGGTCCAGCGGCCGTCCCGCGGGGCGCCGTACTTGCCGTCGGCCACGATGTACAGCTCGAAGTCGAAGGGCGCGTCCTCCGCCAGGCGCTCCAGCAGGTCGATGCAGTAGCCGTAGCAACACTTGCGCAGCGCCCGCGGCGCCGAGCCGTTGGCCAGGGCGGCGAACAGCGCGTCCAGCGCGGCCGAGCCGTTGGTGCCGGGGGCCAGACACAGCCGCCCCGCGGGGCACTGCCCGTCCTCGTCCGGCTCGCGGGCGAACACGAACGGGTGCTCCACCAGCGTCACCACGCGCAGCCGGGGCCGGCCTCCGGCTCCCGGCGCCGGCGGGGGCCGCGCGGCCGCGCCGCCCGGCTCCGACTCCAGCCGCCCGGCCCGCCAGCCGCCCACCGTGGCCCAGGCCGGGGCGCCCCGCGGGTCCTGGCGCAGGCTCCACACTCGGAAGTGCCGCGACACGTGCACCTGGGAGGAGCCGGTCACCCACACGGGCCCCGTGCGGCCCTGGAAGGACGTGTTGGCCAGGAACCTGGCGGGGGGGGGGGGGCACCGTCAGGCAGCGGGGGCCGGACCCCT
This sequence comes from Panthera uncia, assembly GCF_023721935.1. Classification (NCBI taxonomy): domain Eukaryota; kingdom Metazoa; phylum Chordata; class Mammalia; order Carnivora; family Felidae; genus Panthera; species Panthera uncia. Next base: position 437,017 of record NC_064816.1, on the reverse strand, counting down.
TGCCAGCGTGGCACCCGCGCCACGGGGGCGGGGACGGTGCCCCCGGCCCGAAAGCGACGACTTCCCCGCTTCTCAGGCCCGGCGAGGCCGCCTGGCTGGTTCACTTCCCCTGCCCTGCACGCGGCCCCCAGAGCGCCCCAAGCCCCCGCCTGCCCCTCCCCCTGCCCTGCTTCCACCTTAGGGTCAACACCCGCTTTCCCGGGAGGATACGATGGCCGGTATACAGCACGGACCCAACAATGGTGTCTTTGCAGACTCACAGACGGGACCCGCACACCCCTCACTCACCGTGCCAGCAAGCGGCCCGAGGACAGGGACCCGGGCGGGCGTGGGTCGTGGCAGTCGACCGTGGCGGGGGGCAGGGCGCGCTCCGGTTCCGCGCGGGCCGCGCTACCCAGGGCGCGAGCCACCAGCTCCACGGCGTCATGAATGGCGGCCTCCAGCGGGGGCCGAGCCACCTCGCCCAGCGCCAGCAGCCCGAGGGGCAGGCCGTCCGTGGGCAGTACCTCAGGGGACAGTGGTGTGCCCAGCAGCCAGCGGGGCCCCGGGGGCGCGGCCTGCAGCACCCGGAGGGCGCGGGCCGCGTCACAGCCAAGGAGTGCAGCCACGGGCACTGGGGCCGAGCCCCCCGTCGGGGCCCCCAGGGGGGCCAGGCGTGCCTGCAGCCCCGCGGCACCCGGCTCCGGCCGACCCAGGTCCAGCACAAGCTTTGGGGCCCCGCCGGCCCGGGCGGTCCAGAGGGCCACCAGCCCAGCAGGGTCCCGCACGCGGCAGAGCACCAGGCCGACGTCCTCCCAGGCATGGGCCCGCAGCACAGACACCAGCACGTCGAGCAGCGTCTCCAGGGGGCTGGCCCAGTCCAGCTGCAGGTGGAACGGATTCTGGAAAGGGGGTGGGCACAGTTAGGGCTGGCGACCTGTGACCCACCGCACCCTCCCCAGCCCCACGGGTAGGTGCTCGATAAATAGACGTCCTCTTTAAGGCCGGGCGGCATGCCTGCCTCCGCCAGCCCACCCCTGCTCTAAACCCCTCTCTGTCTCCCCACTACCATCAGCACAAAGCCCAGCCTCCTTGGCCTGACACTCAGGGCCTACTCGCTTGGCTCTGGCCACCCTGGTCGCACCCCACTTTGGGGCTTTTCGCATTTCCCAGCTGGAACACCTCTCCTCTCTCTCTCTCTCTCTTTCTCTCTCTCTCTCTCTCTGTCTCTCTCTCTCTCCGGCACCCAACTCCTACACATCCTTCAAAACCCAGGTTCATCACCCATCCCCTATTCAGACTTCCCTGGCGAGCCAGGGGCTGAGGGACTCCTCTATGCCCTGTGGCACCCAGAAAGTTCTCCGGGACTTGCTCTTAGCCTGTGAAGGATGAGAGAGAGGGCAATGCCAGACACCTAAGGCGAGCAGGGTGTTGCCCGGGTGAGGACAGGATGCCCAGGGCTGAGGCTGCTGTTCAGTCCCTGGGGGTCCAAGCGAGTCCTCCCAAAAGACCGACGTAAATAGCAGGGGCTCCGGGCCTGGAGGCGGCAGCAGAGGGCGCCACAGGCCTGGCTTTGAGTTCTGTATCTTTCCCACAAGGTCGGCGCAGGGGGGCCGCCTCGAGGCAGGGACAGCGGGGTTGAGGAGACCCCAGGCTTCCTCTACAGTCGAGGTCTCCCCTCCCCGAGGAGAAGGACGGCCTGGAGGGGCTTCAAGCTGCGTTCGGAAGGCGGGAGGCCCCTACCAGTCCCCATATCTCTAGGTTGGGCCCCTCCCTGCTGTCCTTGTAAGGGGGCCTTTCCCAGAGGCACCACGGGGGTCCCCAGAGCCCTCTCAGTCACCCCTCATCCGTATCCCGCTTTCTGCTTCTTCGGGCCCAGATCCAGGCCCAGAGGCGGAATCAAGGAGAGAATAAACTCCAGAGATGCGGAGGGAGGGGTCTGACTGACAGGGAGGGTGGCCCGTCGCCGGGAGGAGGCTGGGGAGACCAGCAGACCCCGGAACTGCACCCCAGAAACGGGCAGAAAGACCCGCTTCCCCTCCCAGCCCGGGGCCCTGCTCGGTGGGGCTGGGGGGCGCCCTCGGACCGGGGAGGGCTTCTGGGGCCCACAAGGGCAGCAGCCACGGTGGGGAGACCCCATCACCAAGGCCCAGGAAGGGGGTCTGCGCAGGAGTTGCGGCCCCGCCGCGCCCCACCGCCCCCCACCGCCCCCCTCCAGGGGGGCCTCGAGTGGGTTTGGCCATCCTGGGTCCAGAAGCATCGCACCGGGTCGGCCGCCGTTTCTGGGTCCCCGCGCCCTAGGGGGCATCCGGGGTCAGGAGTCCACGTCCCGCGAGCCCCGGGGGCTCCTGTGCCAGCGCCCCCCGGCGCCTCTGGCGTCGGACCCCCGGCCCCCGCCCCCCAGGGCGTCCCGGGGCCTCCCTCGTCCGGCCCCCGGGCGTCCCCGCGTACCGGGTCTCCGAGGGGCGCGCGCGCCTCCCGCCGCAGCACGCTGAGCACGGGGGTCTCGGCGGCGGCCGCCAGGAAGTGCAGCTGCCGCAGCTCGGGCCGCGCCCCCGGGAATGCGAGCACGGCCCGCACGCCCGGCGCCGCCAGCGCCTGGCACAGGCCGCGGGCCAGTGAGGCGGGGTCGCGGGCAGGGGGCGCGGCGGCCACCAGCTCCAGGCTCAGGTTGTGCGGCAGCCGCGGCGCCCGGGCGGCCCGGGCC